>NC_056738.1:56947321-57072321 GCF_019279795.1 Protopterus annectens
TACATACCTCTGATTTCCTACAAATGCTTTTTGCAGGCCATCTAAGCAGATCAAGGAAAGACTTCCATGAATGGATGCTGGACAGAGGGATATCCTAAACATAGTCCACAAATGAGGGTGCCTCAGATAGATCTGTTTGCCTACATCGACAATAAACAACTCCTACTATTTTGCACAAGGATTTACAGTCCTCAAGCTTGAAAATGGATGCAATGCACCTTCCTTGGAAAGGGAGGTACATATTTGCCTTCCCTCCAAGTCTGTATTATGATATTACATGCTCAGATGCACGAACGACACATAATCAACCCCAAGTAAGTGAAAGCTTACAACGCCGAAACTTCAGAACAGCAATTTTTTTTTCCAAGGGAAAAAAATCGCTGTTCCGGAAAAAAAAAACCTGTAAAACATTATTTAATGTGGGGGGAGGGCTACACTCCTCACAACCCCCTACTTAAATATACCAACTCCGAGATCGCACCACAGTGCTGAAAAGACAAAGTAGTGAAAGTGGCTGAACAAATCCTTTCCCAAGGAAAGAATTAGCTGAAAAGCCACTTTGCTATTTTGCCTTTTCGCACTTCTCAGTTCGACAAAGACACATTCGACAACCTGCGTCTGTGACAGCATAATAGGGAACTTTCCCTCCACTTTCTCCTCATCCCAAGGTCTTTCTAAAGATGCAATAGGAATGCCCAGTGATCCTACTAGTGACTTTCTTTTGGCCACGGCAGCACCGGTTTTCTTTTTTCTTCCACTTAGCCAAGAGCAATCAGCAGAAACCCCCCTCCATACTGGATTTGCTCACAAATCAGAAGCATTCACTTCTTCATCTTGTCCTGTCATCTGTCAGCCTTATTAAGGAGATGATAGGATTCTGATTTCTTTTAAACACCAGTTCTGTAAGGATGTGCCCAAGTTTCTCCAGGAGGCAAGCAAACCTACTACTGGGAAATCTTACATGTACAATCACTAACTTCAAGCCACCAGCCTCTGTAGCTCTCAAATTATGTACTTGCAAAAACATTCTTCTGGTAGCTCTCACCTCTGACAGATGAGTCTCAGAACTACAAGCCCTTATGGCTACTCCTTATTTTTCAGAAGGATAGGGTGTCATTAAGGGCCAGTCCCTTATGCTTGGCATAGGTTGTGAATGAACTGTCCCTTAATCAGGCCATTAAGAGGCCCACCTTCTTCCCTAGCCCACAAACTAGGAGAGAGAGAATTCTCCATTCCTTTGATGTCCATAGACAACTCAGATTTTATCTGGATTATGCTAAAGATATGCTCAAATGTACCAACTCTTTGTTTCCTTACAGGATTCAAACCTAGGAAATCAAGTTTCTAAGCAAAATAGAAGTTATGTTCTTACCATAACGTTCCATGTTAGTTGTCTTCTTCTCGCCTTCTTCTTGCTGGATGGGTTGGGCCGACCTGGCGGCTTCCAACCCCTCTAAAAGCTCGAGTTGGTTCCACCGGCTCGAGGCTCCCCTTATATCCCACAATGCTAGGCGTGAGTTACCTCAGATCTCGTTTGTAAGCTAGGCCCAGCTTATAATAGTAACAGAATAACTATAAACAAAGTCCACCTCTATAAACCAGGGAGAGAAGGGTGACCTACATCCTGATCAGGAAAATATGCACAGCAGCATATACCTAAAGTAAAGAGGTGGTAGAAAGAGGTCACAATCAAAACTCCTCTAGGTCTGTCAGGCCAGGGGAAGGAGGTGGGACACAAGAAGAAGGCGAAGAAGACAACTAACATGGAGCGTTATGGTAAGAACATAACTTCTATATGTTAAGTTGTCTATCTCTTCATTCTTGCTGGATGGGACCGTCCTAGCACCTTGTCCCAGGTGGCCTAGCGGAACAGACTCTTGAGAACAGTGGAACCAAAGTTAGCTCTATGCCTAGAAGCTAAATCCAACTTATAATGAGAAATGAAAGTGTGAGGAGTAGCCCAAGTGGCAGCTGCACAAATGGTGTCAATAGGCAGTCTGTCTTGGAAGGCTATAGAAGTAGCCAAAGCTCTGGTAGAATGGGCTTTAGGTTTGTTAGGCAGCTTTTGGTGTCTAATTTCATAAACGAAATCAGAGATGTTAGCCATCTAGATAATGATACCTTTGGAACTGAAAGTCCCTTTCTGCCTTCTGCATAAGAGACAAACAGCTGGTCAGATTTTCTGAATTGTTTGGTTCTATCCAAATAGTACCTTAACTGACGATGAACATCTAGCCAATGCAATTTTGTTCAGACCTGTTAGAATATTCTGGAAAAAACACAGGGAGGTCAATGCTTTGATTTAGGTTAGGCCTTGAGGCTATCTTAGGTAAAAAGGCGGGTTAGTTCGTAAAGATACCCTGTCCTTATGGAACAACAAATAAGGAGAATTAGACAGTTGAGTGCATGAAGTTCTGAAACTCTTCTAGCTGAAGTAATAGCTACCAGAAAGAGTGTCTTCCATGATAGCAATTTTAAAAAACAGGAGGCTGCAGGTTCGAAAGGGGGTAGAATCAAGGAACTAAGAATTAAATTTAGGTCCCAAGGAGGAGGAGGATTTCTTAAAGGAGGTCTGAGTAGAAAAACTCCCTTCAAAAAGGCTTTGCAAAGCTTGTGGGACATTATGGCAGACTCTGAAATGCCCACATGAAAGTTAGAAATAGCTGCCAATTGAACTTTAAGAGTAGAAGGAGATGAACCTGCATGGAAGAGTTCAGCTAGAAAATCAAGGACCATTTGGATGGAAGCAGTGAAAGGATCTATGTCCTTCCTTGAGCCCAATAGGCGAAAGCGTTTCCACTTACTCAAATAAATCTTTCAGTGGAAGATTTGTGGGAAGCTATTAAAATATCTCGAACAGGTGAGATATTTGAGGAAGCCTAGCTAAGGTTAGAATTGGAGGAACCAAGCGGTGAGGTTCAGAGAGGGAAGGGCGATGAAACTGACCCGACTGATGGATCAAAAGATCTGGAACTAGGTCCAGACGACAAGGTCGCTCCAACAGAAAATGATGTAGAAAGGGGAACCAAACCTGTCGAGGCCAGTAAGGAGCAATGAGGATCAAAGAGGCCTTCTGAGCGATAGCTTTCTGTATCACTTGAGAGATTAGTGGGAAGGGAGGAAATGCATACAGAAGTCCCCGGGGCCAAACTTGGACTAGAGCATCTCTGCTGGGCTGGCTGGTAACGGGAATAGGGTGAAATAATCTCTGCACTTGCTGTTTTGGGGAGTAGCAAAAAGGTTGCAGCAAGGCTGACCCCACTTCAGAAAAATTTCTCTCACAACAGAGTCTTTCAGAGACCACTCGTGAGGCATGAGGATAGCTCTGCTCAACTTGTCCGATTTGATTGGACTTCCGGGGATGTGCGTTGCTATCAGAAACCGCTGAGAAGAAATCGCCCATTGCCACAGTCTGAGTGCTTCTCGACACAGGGGGTAGGACCTGGTTCCGCCTTGTTTGTTGATATACCACACTACAGACATATTGTCTGTCTGAATTGCTATCGTTCCCAAGGGAAGAGAGTCTTGAAGGGCTTGCAACGCTAAAAGCACTGCTCTCATCTCTAGAACATTTATGTGCAAGTGGCATTCATCTGGTTGCCATGTGCCCTGGACAGTTCTGCCCTGATAATGCCCCCCCACCCGATCAGGGAGGCATCCGTTGTCAGAGTTGCAACCGGAGGGGAAGGAACAAATGGTCTTCCCAATAAGAGCTGAGGGGAAGACATCCACCACAGAAGATGATTTCTGCATGTCTGCGTAATCATAATGGTGTGGGACATCGGAAGTTGCTGGTATGACCATTACGTGAAGAGCATCCATTGAAGGATTCTCATGTGGAATCTGGCTAATGGAAGCAGAGGTATGGCAGCCGCCATAATCCCCAACACTTTCAGAACTAACCTGGCTTTGATTCTGTTGCTGCTGAAGAGGAGCGAGACCAGTTTGTGTATGTCTGTTATTCTCTGATCTGTTAGTCTATGAACATGTTGACTGTGTCTAGATTTGCGCCTATGAAGGTAATAGTGCGACAAAGCGACAAAACAGACTTTTCATAATTTATTGAAATGCCTAATTTTTGACAAATGCGAAGGTGTAGTCCTGGCCATCAGAAGAAGATGCTTGGTGGGAGCTGTGAGGAGCCAGTCATCCAAATATGGAAACACCTGGAATCCTTGTCATCTCAGGTGAGAAGCTACCACTGCCATGCATTTGGTAAACACCCAGGGGGCAGTGGTGAGACCAAAGGGCAGGGCCCTGAATTGAAAATGACTGGTTCCCAGCCTGAAGCGGAGGAATCTTCTGGAGCGTCTGTTCATTTATGTGATAATACGCATCCTGAAGGTCTATAGAGCACATCCAGTTTCCCTTTCCCAATAGGGAAGGATGGACTACAGCGTGACCATCCGAAATCTTGTTTTCTTGACTGACTTGTTCAAGATACTGAGATCAAATTGGTCTCCAGTCCCCTGTTTTCTTTGGAACTAAAGAACCTGGAGTAGATTCCGGATCCTTGCTGGTCTGCTGGAACTGGCTGAATTGCCCTTTTGCAAGCAGCTTTGAAATTTCCAAAGCTGCAAGATCCCTTTGGGTGGAACATCTGGAAGGGATTTTTGATTGGTTTGGAATGCGAAGGGAATGGAATAGCCTTGAAATGATGGACTGTACCCATTTGTCTTGAGTCAGGGATAGCCAGGCTTCTGGGTACAGTGACAATCTTCCCCGACTGCCTCCGAAGGTGGGCAGTCGGGCAACATCTCAGGGATGCTGAAAGGGCTTATCAGAGAAGGTTTCTCGATTGCCCTGGTTCTGGACCCCCTGCCTCTAGGCGGCGTCTACCATTGTTGTTTCCCCTCTGCCTCTGGCGAACCGACTCTGTGCGTCAGGCGAAGTCCCTTGAGATTGTTTGCGGAACCACATTTTCCCACTTTTCTGGCCTTTGGGGTAAGGCCTAGAAGGAGTAGAAAAACGGACTCCGACGGCAGAAAGAGTCTTGCCATCCGTCTCGCACCTAGTCAAGGTTTCTTTCACTTGAGGACCAAAAAGAGATGATCCATCAAACAGGGAATTAGTGAATGATGCTTTAAATGGGTCCGCAAAGTTGCATAGCCGCATCCAGGCATGCCTACGTAAGGCCACACCTGTCCCTGCGGCTCTGCTCGCACCATCAGCCGCATAAGAAAGAAGGCGCATGGAGGAGTTAGCAATGGAGTTCAGGGTAGCCAGCTGAGTGTTCATCTTGTCTTGAAAACCCACAGCCGTAGGATCCTTCAACATGTCACTCGCTTCTTTGATCAAGTCTCTTTGAAGACGAGTAAAATGGCATAGGTAGTTCAGCGAACGCATAGCAAAGGTCGCTGATGAGAACATCCGCTTCCCGTACCTGTCCATAGACCTAGATTCTTTGTTAGGGGGATGAACAGGCACTGAAGGATCAGCTAGTTACTTCTTGGTGGCAGCAGCTACCACCATAGCATCCACAGAAACACCTTTTGTGAGAAATTGCTTGTCAGTTGGTGCTGTTATAAATTTGGAAGGTCTCCTGGGGTAGGGTCCACTGAATCAGGAGCCGTCCAGGCCTTCTTTGCAACCACCTGCATGAGGGGATCAAGGGGGGACACCCAGGAGGTGGAAGGGCGAGAGCCAAACGCCTCAAGATACACAGATTCATCCTCCGAAGGGTTAAGGGCTGGCCAATTTCCCCTCTGTTTCAGGATCTCTAGAATGTCTGCGAAAGAGACATCTTCAGAAGGGGTGGGGAACCCTCGAATCCTCTAAATCTGTGTCAGAGGTGACAGACTCAGGTGAGTCTATGTGCTTCCTCTTATACTTTCTCTTCCTAGGGGGCTCCCCTGCCAATTCAGGGGAGGCCTCGGAAGAGGATGAGATCCCCACAGGGGATTCTTGAGGAGCTGGCTCTCTGCGGTCTGGGATGAGGGAGTGAGTCGACATAACCAAAGGCACCGAAGAGGGAGGGGCGGATGGAGCCGACTGTGGAGTCGAACAAGGTTCCAACACACTCCGCATGACCTCGAACGCAACCCTGTCAGGCAGAGCCAGAGGTCCCCGCTCCGAGAAGCTGAGAACCTCCCTCGGCGCCGACCGAGATGGCTCCGAGGCCAATGTCGGAGCCGAACTTACCAGCGCCAAAGCACCAAGAGGGAGAGGGGGGTCGGACAAGGGTCCGATGCCACTCACCCCCTCGGAGCCGACGAGGGAAGCCCGGCGCCGAGATTCTTCAAAGGAAGAAAACGGAGCCGACGACGGAGCCGAAGACAATTGTATCGGCTCCGACGCTACCACAGTCTCAGTCCCCGAGACGCCCCGGCTCCGAGCTCAAAGGAGTCGGAGGAGGAATATTTATTGGAACAGGTTGAGGCATCGACTGATGAGTCGGACTCTGGAGCATTTGGGCCAGTGCCTCGGACTTCAAAAGTCTACTCATTACCCTCTGGAGGTCGTGATCTGAGAGCCTCGATGACCTAGAGGAGTGAGATCTGTGGCTCCGTTCAGACAGCAGGGGAGACGCTGGAGCCGAATGAACGGAGCCAAGGGACGGTGACCTCGATCTCTTTCTAGATGTCGGCTCCGATGGTCTGATCGGAGCCGGCCAGGAATCTCTAATGCCTCGGCTCCGGCCGAGGAAACCACAGATACTGCAGTCAAAGACTCGCCGGCTCCAGCGAGCCGATGAAGCAACTTCAAAGCCTTGGACCTCGACTCTGAAGCTGGAGCCGAGGTCTTGGAAACTATAGAAGGTTTCCCCGATGACACAGAAAGGGAACCTTCAGGCTTAATCAAACCCCTCAAAATGACTTTGTTTTTTCTCTCCTGCAGGACTCTAGGGCTGAAGCCATGGCATACAGCACAAGAGTCCTGCAGGTGTAAAGGTCCCAGGCAATACACACAAGAAGTGTGACCGTCTGTCAGAGACATTTTCTGACAGCACGAGTCACACTTCTTGAAGCCTGAGACCTTTGTATCCTTGGACATACTCAAGGAACCGAAGTGTAATCACACACAGAAAACTCACACACACAGATTACACTGAAGGGAATTATTTAAACTAAAAGTAAGTTAAAATAAAAACTCCCTAATCAAACACATACACACCCTAAGGATAGGGAAGGAAGGGCCCGAAGGCCTTAGGGAAAGAACTATAAGTTCTTTGGACAAAAAGGGGCTGGATAAAAGGTAGAAGGGATAATATCCTACTTACACTAAGGGGAAAGAAAAATATACTAAGCTAGCTTAAGTTTAAAGAATTTAAACTAGTCTAACTTTCACTAACCTGGAGCCGGTAGAAAACACACCTCGATCGCTGTAGCGGCAAACAAGATCTGAGGTAACTCACGCCTAGCATTGTGGGATATTAGGGGAGCCTCGAGCCGGTGGAACCAACTCTTGAGCTTTTAGAGTGGCCGAGTCGGAGCCGAGGTCGGCTCCGAACCCATCCAGCAAGAATGAAGGCGAGATAGACAACTTAACATCTATTGTTAACTGGATCGGAAATGCTTACCTTCTCCAGCAAAGGCGCACTCTATCAGAGCAGTAGCCTGATCTGTAGACTTCTACAAAGGGACTGACTCTTGGACTATTGTAGGAGCAGCTACTTAGTCGTCAGAACACACCTTTACCAGACATTACAGAACGGACACCTTCTCTAAATCCAGAGCTGCCTTCTCCAAGTCAGTCCTTTCTGGTCTACTGGACAGCTCTCCTATGCCTCACTCACTATAAGTTCTGGGAATCTCCCAATAGTTTAGAATACTGCAACAGTGATCTAAGGAAGGACATACTACAGTTATGCAAGAACTTACCATAACAGTAGATGTCCTACTGATCACTGTTGCAGTATTCCTTCCCACCCTCATTTAGTGAGGGGGGACATTATCCTTTTATGCCCCTCCTCTCTTAGCTGACATATTTTTTCTTTCTCAATCTTCTACTGGCTTAGAGGTGTAGAGATAGTCTGAGGATTTACACTCTTACATCCATGTATGTACTTGTTACCCACAGGCTTAGGTCATTAGAGCATATAGCTCTGTGGCAGGTTTTAGCTTTGGCACCCCAGCTGGATGACTTGGTTATTTGGCACGATAATCCAGCAGTTTGGAATACTGTCCCAGTGATCAGCAGGACATCTACTGTTGTGGTAAGTTCTTACACAGTTGTATTTTTTACTTAGCTCTGATACATTCTTCAAAGACTTGAGAACATTTGTTGATGACAGACTCTCCGCTGGCAATTGTTTTGCTGTGGTGGTTAGAAAATCTTCCTTTCTTACATAACTTCTGGGTATCTCCTTAAAGTCCAAAGATGTCATAGTCTCAAACCCCTTTGTGATGTAATTTTGTACATGCCTAAACCAACTTTTGAGGCCTCAGTGGTCCCTCACTAAAACACTCTCAGGCATTACAACCATTACCTTTCCAGATAGATTAAAAACCTTATCCCACTACTCAGTTTCATATAGACTCCTGTGGGGTCTTCTTAGCCTTCCAAGCTGTGAATGACCTTGAACTCTTTGAACAGAACCAATGGTAAAGCAAACACCTAGGACCTGCTACTTCATTAACAATGCCAAAAGGCATGAGAGGTACCTAACTCCATTATAAAGTATTCTACACTTGTGGAATAGAGTGTCAATACTTTCCTAATAACTTTTAAAGACAGTATGGATAACTGGATCTGGGAGCATCCATTTTCTCCTGGAATGTGTGGGGAAAACCAACTTTATAGTGGCTTGTTAGTCTTAAGTCTCCCATCACTACTGGGTGATGTGACTGAGCTTCTCATTGATCACCTTGGCCATAAGTTTAGTAAGTTTAGTAAGTTCAGTTAATTAATCAATGGGGCGGCGAAAGCCGACACACTCTGTCTAGGCTTATAAATGCCCTTGGGCAGATAGCCTAGTACCTGCCTATGAACCTATGAACCTATAAGAAGCCAGGAAACTGTGAATAACATTTTAGGAACAGTACATTTTCCTCATGTCACATCGGAATGAAACTGCAAAAGACCTGTTAGCATGTAAGACATGATGACCTTTATATATTAAGTTGCATAATTGTTTGCTGATATGAAAACAACCCTGTTTAGAGTTTAATGGAAATGCACTCATCTGTAATGTTGAGGTCAGGAGTAGCTAAAACTGTATCAGAAATGCATTGCACACAACTGTCTGTAAAATGAAATATTGTTTAAACTACCATTGCACAGATATTGTAAGTAATAAAATACAGAGATACCAGAACAAAGTAAGATGCCACAGAAGAGCCTTTGTCAGGCTTTACTTGTGTGACGTTGTCGTTGTGCCACAGAAGTGCCTTTGTCAGGCTTTACTTGTGTGATGTTGTCATTGTGCCACAGAAGTGCCTTTGTCAGGCTTTACTTGTGTGACATTGTCATTGTGCCACAGAACTGCCTTTGTCAGGCTTTACTTACATGAAGTTGTCGTTGTGCCACAGAAGTGCCTTTGTCAGGCTTTACTTGTGTGAAGTTGTCATTGTGCCACAGAAGTGCCTTTGTCAGGCTTTACTTACGTGAAGTTGTTGTGCCACAGAAGTGCCTTTGTCAGGCTTTACTTGCGTGAAGTTGTCGTTGTGCCACAGAAGTGCCTTTGTCAGGCTTTACTTGCGTGAAGTTGTCATTGTGCCACAGAAGTGCCTTTGTCAGGCTTTACTTGTGTGACGTTGTCGTTGTCATCATCATTAACTCCTGCTTCTTCCATTTTACATGGGCTTGATGTGCTCCCTCAGGTGACATCCGTCTCCTACATTATTCGACTGTCATGCCCACCTGTCACTGGGCTTCCCTCAGGCAGTCAAGACATACCTTGTAAGGGCTTCCTTGTTTCCTCTCACCTTCCTGTGTTACCCAAATCTGACAACGTTAAAGTCTGCTCATCTCAAAGACACAAGGCTTTCAGTCATTGTGTGTATGGAAATTCTACCTTTTCCCCATGTTAGGGTGGGATCTTTCACATCTGTAAAAGTATGCTAGGTGTTTCCACCTTAAAGATGAAAGTTTCCAGGTTTCAACCCAAGCCTTCTAGTTGATATTTAAAGACATGCCAAAAAATGCACCATCTGCTTATTGAATCAGGTGAGGTGCACAGTAGCCTTTAGGCAGGAAATTATGGACAACACACTGACCACGATGTCAGGACTAGCCATTTGATGAGCCACTAACAACTTTTAAAAAATTAGTTTCAAATGATTTGTTCATTTTTCACTAATGACACCATCCATCAATGGATTTAAATGTTACTACAGCTGGCTTATTTTAGTCATTCCTGGCCAGTGAGAATTTTAATCTTTGAAGTGGAAAACCAACCGGAATCTACACTTGAGACATACCCCAATTAAAAAAGATTAACAAAAGTGTGGCTATATGAAGTACATTAATGCACTTTTAACACTGTTATTGTATAGAAATTTGGATTTTAGTTACCTGTATTAGATTCTTGGACTGTTTCTGGATTTGAAGTTTTGATAAGATTGTGAGTGAAAACACTGTTTTGAAAGTTCAACATTTATACCTCAATACATACAGAAAATGATTGACTTTAACAATTGGCTTTGTTTCTGGTGTCATTCCAAGGGTATCCAGTACCTGAGAACCTGGGAGGACATGTTTGACAGACCACGATGCTTTGCCAGAGATGGCCTTCATCTGTCTCCCCTGGGCTTTAGGCTTCTGGTAAAGGCTCTTGAATTCCCCTTAGTGACTTTTTTAGGCAAAGTCATAAGCACAAAATTACCAGCATGAAAAATTCTTATAAGTTCATAGGCTGATACTAGGCTATCTTCCCAAAGGCATTTATAAGCCTAGCCAGAATGTGTTGTCTTTTGCTGCCCCCTTAGATTAGTTCCCTGTACCTCTGTCCAGCAGAGCCAATAAAGTGATCCCCAAGGTAAACTTTCTGTTTCCCATCCACTCGTCAAGGTTTCTTTTGAAGAGTGTTAGTGAGGAGCTCTGCCTAATGTACATTGGGATCTTGTTCCAAAGCATTGGAAGTCTCTGGGACAGGAATTTATCTTTTCATAGGTTCATAGGTTCATACTAGGCTATCTGCCCTGGGGCATTTATAAGCCTAGCCCGATTGTGTTTGGTTTACGCCACCCCTTGATTTGAGTATACTGTGCCCTTTTTAAAGTTTAGTTTACTGTGCCTCTGTCTAATAGTGACACGGAAGTAATCCCTGGGACAAACCTATGATCCCCCATCCACTCATCAAGATTCTTCTTGAAGAGAGTCAGTGAGGTGCTCTGCCTAACATGAATTGGAATTCTATTCCAGAGCGAAGGGAGCCTCTGGGTTATGAATCTGTCCCTCCAGCATGTTCTATTTATTTCTGTGCTGAGGTTCAAGTCCCTCGAGCACTTGGCTCTAAGGGATTTAGATTTACTGAGGTGGAGCATGTCCATTAATTCTCGGTTGGACATAGCTTTATATGTCAGGCATAGATCGCCTCAAAGTAGGTGGTATGCAACTGAGTAGAGCTGGAGTTTTTTTAACCGAGCAGCATATGGCATCTGTTTGAGTCCCTTGATCCTCCTGGTGAGGTACTTTTGGGGTCTTTCTAATTGCTGCAGGTGTTGGGTAAGGTACATCCCAAAGGGGGCATTGTATTCTATGATGGGCCTGATGAGGGATGAATAAAGGGGCACGATTACCTCTCTTGATCTAGATGTGAATCCTTTCATGATGAGGTGGGCTATGTAGAAGGTCTTTCTAACCACTTTGACAATGTGGTTGTCAAAGGAGAGATTGCTATCAACTTGGGTCCCCAGATCCCTAATTACTTTCTCTGTACTTAATGGGTTACCACCTATGTGGTAATTTGTGGGCACATTGTTTTTGCCAAAGGGTATGACTATACACTTTTTGGCATTTAGCTTTAGACCATGGCTCTGGCACCAGTTATCCATCTCTGCGAGACCTTTTTGAAGGATGTTTGTGTCAGCTGGAGAGTCGATTATGGCGCCCAGTTTGCAGTCATCTGCAAACTTGGTGAGCCATAGTCCTCCCACGTTTTCAGCACGTCCTGTTTATTGTTGTGGTGAGGTTTAGATCCCTAGAGCATGTGGCTCGAGGGGATAAGGTTTTCTTTAGGTGGAGCATGTCCATCAATTCTGGGTTGGACATGGCCTTGTATGTCAGGCAGAGATCACCTCTGAGTAGGCGGTATGCAACCGAGTACAAATGGAGTTTCTTCAGTCGAGCTGCATAGGGCATCTGTTTGAGGTCAGTGATCCTCTTGGTGAGGTACTTCTGTGGTCTTTCCAGCTGTTGCAGGTGTCTTGTAAGGTACATCCCAAATGGGGCATTGTACTCTATGATGGGTCTGATGAGTGATGAGTAGAGGGGCACAATGACGTCTTTTGATCTGGATGCGAACCCTTTTCTGATTAGGTGGGCCCCGTAGAAGGATTTTCTAACCACTTTGGCAATGTGATTATCAAAGGTGAGATTACTATCTACTTGGGTCCCCAGATCCTTTATTACGTCTTCCATATTTAGGGGACTACCACTTATGTGGTAGTTTGTGGGTACTTTGTTTTTTCCAAAGGGGATGACTATGCACTTTTTGGCATTTAGCTTGAGGCCATGATTTTGACACCAGGTATCTGTCTCAGTGAGACCCTTTTGAAGGATGTCTGTGTCAGATGGAGAGTCAATTATAGCCCCTAGTTTGCAGTCGTCTGCGAACATGGTCAGCCATAGTCCTCCTGTGCTTGCCTGTACCTCTGAAAAGTATATGCCGAACAGGGGGGGGGGGTCCTAGGATTGAGCCCTGGGGAACGCCACTTGTAACTGGTTTGGAGTTGGACCTAGCTCCCACAACTCTCACCATGTGGGTTCTGTCCGTGAGCCAGTTAGCAACCCATCTTGTGATGTAGGGGTTTATGTTCAGGCTGGTGAGCTTGTCTATAATACTAGAATGGGGAATGGTGTCGAAGGCCTTAGCGAGGTCTAGGTAGGCTGTGTGCACCACCTTTCCCTCATCTATAGCCTTGGTAACTGTCTCAAAAAAGTCCACCAGGTTTAGGAGGCATGATCTGCCCTTAACAAAGCCAAACTGGGTAGAGTCCAGTGTCTGGAGGTCCCCAATGTCTCTGTTAATGAGTTCCATGATGATGCACTCCATATCCTTGCAAACCAAGCTAGTCAGGCTTATAGGGCAATAGTTCCCGGGGTCTGTTGTGGCTCCACCTTTGTGGAGCAGAGTAACCATTGCTGTGCACCACTCTATGGGTACGTAGCCTGTGGGGAGGCTAAGTTTTAACAGTGTGTTTAGGTGAGGGGTTAGTTCATCTTTGAGCTCATGTAGGATGCAGCCTGGGACACCGTCTGGGCCCATTGATGCTGTGTTTCTTGCTTTGGAGAGGGCTGTTTTAACCTGAGTGTCTGTGATTTCAGGGACTCTACATTCTTCTGGTATGGTTATAGGCCCTTTTGGGGGTAAGAGGGGGTGAAGTTTGCACTGAACCTGTCTGTCAGGATGTTGGCGATATCTGTCGGTTCAGTGTATTTTCTGCCATTCTGCACTAACTCCGAGCAGATCTGAGCATTGTCTCTTAGATTCTTGACATAGCTAAAGAATGTCTTGTGGTTATCTTTAGAGTCCTTGGCAATTTTTCTTTCAAAGCTCGCCTTGGATGATTTTATGAGGGACCATAGTTTCTTGCTGATACTGATCAGGGATGTCTTCAATTCTTGGGATTTTACTCTTTTATGTGCTAGTTTCTTCCTTCTATTGTATAGCTTGTTTATGGTAGGAGTCCACCAGACTGGTTTCCTTTTCTTGGAGGAGTGAGTCTTTGTTTTGCTTGGGATGGCATGATCTATGCATTCTTGTAGCTGCCCGTAGACTGCATTAGTAAAGGATTTTGCAGCTTGGACAGTGTTATCCTTCAGCATAGGTGCTTTGAAACTTTCCACCTCGGCCTTAAGTAACATGAAGTTTGCTTTTGAAAAGTTTTTCACTGTGGTTTTCTTGTCCGGGGGTCGGGGTGGAATATGGATCTCCAAAGTGATTTGTTTATGGTCAGATCTAACCAGCGAGGGGTTGACCTCTGGTGTGGAACACCAGTCGCCCATGTTGGTGATGACCAGGTCCAATATGTTGTCACCTCTGGTGGGAGTGTTGAACAATTGAACCAGGGTGTTTGAGTTTATAAATTCTAGGAAAAGTTGGGCAAGGGAGTTAGTACTTGAGTAGTTCTCCCAGTTAATGTTTGGGTTACTGAAATCACCCAATATTAGGGTGTTTGGTAGGACCTTTATGTTTCCCAGTGTTTCCAGAAATGTGGAATGGGGGTCCTGGGACATGGTGGGTGATCTGTAGCAAGCTACAATTTGAATTGCAGTTTTGCCCATTGTTAGTTGCACATGGATGATCTCTGAAGCATCGTGCTGTGCCACTAACCTGGAGGTGTGGGTATCCTTGATGACTATGGATACGCCCCCACCTTTTGTATTTCGGTTTGGGTTCTGTGGCCAAAATGTATGGTATGAGTTGCAGCCTGCTAGTGCTGGGGTGCTCTCTGGAGCCTTAAACCAGGTTTCTGTTACTGCACATATATCGATTTTCTCCATACTGAGGAGTCCCTCAAGTGCATGCATTTTGTGGTTTAGACTTCTGGCATTGAGTAGCATTACCCTCAGTTTTTTGTTACTTGTGCTATTTATGGCAGTGGGTTTGTCTTTTGAGCCTTGCCTAAAAAAGGCACTATGGGGGTGGCAAGAGCCATGGCCAGTATTCGAAAGCCTAAGGGTGACAGGTGCAAGCCGTCTCTAGTGAATCAGCGTGGCTTGTCGAGCATATCATCCCAGGCGGACAGACACTGGATACCCTTTGAATGACACCAGAAACTTAGCCAGTTGTTGAAATCGAGAATTTTTTCTTTTTTACCGTGGTATCATTCTTGGTGAGGGCAGGATGCTCCTCAGGGTCAGGGTCATACCGGCCTGGGATACGTGATCAGAAAGCTCTTCCATGTCTCTCTTCATGTAGTCCAGAGAAGTACGGCTCAGGTCATTCACACCAACATTGACAATGACACAGTCATATTTGTACTTGTTCTGGAGTGACCTGAGTGCTTGTGTTATGTGGCGGTTCCTGGCACTCGACAGGTAGCTAACAGTAACCCTCTCCTTATTCAGAATAGTGAGTGGGACGTCAGTGTGCCTGACTATAGAGTCACCTATTACTAGTATGTTGGGTATGTTATTTAGCCTTAAGGACTGTGATTGCATGGCACACTGGTTTTGTGAAGTATGTGTTTCATGGTTTGTGTTGGGGGGTGGAGGTTGCTTGGATGTTTGCTTTGGAGGTCTCTGTTGGTTTTGAAGATTGTTATTTAGAACCTCCAAGTATATTTTCATGTATTTATGTGTGTTTTTTTGCCGGTGCTGGTTTAATTGGTCTATGTGAGACTGGTGGTGTGATGCAAGTATTTTCCTTCTCCTTTTGACTGCCTGATCCAGTCTTGGGATGAGAGAGGTTAGCCTCTAGTTTGGCTGTATAACTGCATCTCTCGCATGTATTAGTGTTTGGTGGTAGGAGGAGGGGGTTGAAATTTAAAGGTCATACTGCTGACTGCTAGGAGTCTTAGCATGAAATGCACTCATTGCAAGCATTCCTTGCCCTGGAGGATGCTGACATTTGTGCAGTCATTGAAACCTGGTTCAAAGCTGTGGAGAGCACCACAAGTGTACCAGGTTACTCATCCTACCATAAATTCAAATACCAAATGGAGGGCTACAAAGCCAAACGAGGTGGAGTTTCAATATTTATCAAAGACATACACACCTCCAGGCTGGTCAAATGGTATGACGCACAGGAAACACTCCAAGTACAGTTAACTGTTGACAAAACACCTATTCAAATCATAGCTAGCTACAGACCCCCAACTACGATGCAAGACACCCACTCCACCTATCTGGACTTACTTGAATCCATCAACATTCAACCCTCTATCCTGATCCTGGGTGACTTTAACTATCCAACCATAGAGCAGAAGACCTATTCAAGCCCAAACATGAATGCCCAGAGATTCTTTGACTTTGTCAATGCCAATACATTGGATCAGCTTGTTGACACCCCTATGAGAGGTGAAAATATCCTGGACCTGGTCCTAACCAACATGAGTATTCACTGTAGCATTCTTACAGTGTCATCCTCCTTGGTAAGATCCGTCCATAAAGTGATCACTTTTGAAGTCACCATGTCCCCTGCCCCCCCCCCCCCTTGTCAGGGTCAAATGAAAAAACATTTCCAAAGCTGACTGCAATTTCCTCAGAGCAGGTATAAGCAGTTTCATGGTCATCATCCCTTCAGTTGGAACCAGCACTAATGTCCAAGCCTACACCAAAAAACTGTATGAGCACCTACATAGCTGTATGGACTCAGGAATACCTGACAGGACCAAATCATCTTCCTCAAGGAAGAGTAAACCTGTCTGGTGGACAGCAGCAATAAAAAACTCAATAATAGAAGGAAAAAATTGCTGTCCAGGGCCAAGAATGAGCAGGTGCCAAGTTGGAAGCAATTTCTCCTTTGTCTGAGCAAGCAAATAAGGTCACTGGTGAAATCCTCTAATGCTAACTTTGAGTCAAAATTGTCCACACCCACTAAGGACAATCATGAGGCCTTTTTCACATACGTCAGGAATCTCAAAGGCAACACACAAATCTGCTCTGAACTGGTGGTCAATAACACCACAAACACAAACATGGTAGATATAGCTAACCTGCTGGCAGACAGGTTCAGTGAAAACTTCACCCCCCTGTTCCCCATCAGTAACCCAGGACATGCCCAGCACCTGCCCCCTACCATCATCACCAGGGAGCAGGTCCTTAATGCCTTCTCAAAGGCAAAAAATACAGTCTCTATAGGACCCGATAACATCCCTGGCTATATCCTACATGAACTCAGACATGAGCTCTCCACTCCATTAGACACCCAATTCAACCAAAGCCTGAGCACCAGCTTCATCCCAGCTGAATGGAGGACAGCCACTGTCATCCCTCTACACAAAGGTGGAGCATCCACTGACCCAAGCAATTATGGGCCCATCAGCCTAAGTAGCCTGATCTGCAAGGCCATGGAATGCATTATCATGGACATTATAAACAAAGACATTGGCAACCTCCAAATGCTTGACCCCACACAGTTTGGTTTTGTCAGAGGGAGATCATGCCTGTTAAACTTGATTGACTTCTTTGAAACATTCACCAAAGCCATGGACAAGGGGAAGATGGTGCACACCGCCTACCTTGACCTAGCCAAAGCCGTTGACACTAGTCCCCACTCTGGCATAATAGATAAATTCTCCCAGCTAGACATCAACCGGTATGTTACCAGATGGGTAGCTAACTGGCTCACTGATAGAACCCACTCAGTCAAAGTAGGGGAAGCCACCTCTAGTTGTAGACCTGTAACAAGCAGTGTACCCCAAGGTTCAGTCTTGGGCCCTCTACGGTTTGAGATATACTTTTCTGAGGTGCAAGCCAACACCAGTGGTCTGTGGCTGACCAAGTTTGCAGATGACTGCAAGCTGGGCGCTGTCTTAAATTCCCCTAATGATGTGAATGTTTTCCAAGAGGGTCTTACCCAAACTAATGACTGGTGCCAAAAGCATGGCCTCAAATGAATTCCAAGAAATGCATCATTATCCCCTTTGGGGAAAATGTCATCCCCACTAATTATCACATCAATAACAGCATACTAGGCATG
The DNA here is from genome assembly GCF_019279795.1 of Protopterus annectens. Classification (NCBI taxonomy): domain Eukaryota; kingdom Metazoa; phylum Chordata; order Ceratodontiformes; family Protopteridae; genus Protopterus; species Protopterus annectens. Next base: position 56,965,071 of record NC_056738.1, read on the forward strand.
CAATCAGTCGTGAGGGACTTGGGCACCCAGGTAGATAGCAACCTGACTTTTGACCACCACATTGCCTTCATTGTATGGAAGGCTTTCTACATGGCCCACCTCATAAATAAGGGTATTTCATCCCAGAACAAGAAGGTCATAACATCTCTGTACTCCTCCCTTACCAGACCCATTATTGAGTACAATGCCTCCTTCGGCATGTACCTTGCCAAGCACATGCAGCAGTTGGAGAGACCACAGAGGTTCCTGACCAGGAAAATACAGGGTCTCAAACACCTATCCACTACAGATAGGCTAAAAGCCCTATCCCTCTACTCAGTCTCATACAGACTGATCAGAGGTGACCTGTGCATGGCATACAAGGCCATTACAGACCCAGCCTTGATGGAGTTGCTGCATATCCATATGATAAACTTCACTTGCGCAACCCACATGCAATGCCTTAACCTGGTCTGTGACATTAACAGAACTTGTTGGCGGGATAGATTTGTCTCCCAAAGACTCCCCCATCTGTGGAATAGACTCCCTCTCCATGTCAAGCCGAGTATCTCTCTAGCCCTCTTTAAGAGGAACCTGTCTGACTGGATGGAAAACAGAAAATATACCCTGGGATCCCATCTGTGTTCCTGCTGGACAGGGGAAACAGGTGCTGATTTTGAGGGAACATGGGCGAAATTCTTGGCTAGACTTATAAGGGCCTCCTGGCCAATAGCCTAGTATCATCCTATGAACCTATGAACCTATATTTGATCAAAAAGAAACAATGAATTACAATAAAGCAGCAGCAACTTTATTAGAAAGATGACTGGCATACAGTGTTTTGATTTTCATGCTAGCAGAATAAAATGAGTTGCTTAGGCTCAACAGCAGAGTGAAACAGAAGATAGGAAATTAAATGAAATAATAATTTATTTATGATGTTCAGGATTTCCTAGCTGCTAGCTGGTGAACAGCAAAACTACAATGTGTCTTAAATTGTCTTTGGAAGGAGTGAGCCAAACTGTGAACATTTTACAAATGACAAGTTTACCTAAAATCTACTGGAGAGAGCAATATCCCCCTCAACCCATGCAGCCTGTGACTTAAAAGTTGCTATAAGGGGTCTTTACTTTGTTTATAAGAGTCTGTGGCAAATCCATTATTACCGAGGTAGATTTACTTCCTTTAAGGACTACCTCACCTCTTTTTTCAGATAATCTATCTGTACCTGATTTAATTTATGAATTTTGATTCTAATATAATTTTAAACCTATCCCAACTGAAGCACCCACTGCAGTATATGCTTTCACAAAATATACCCCAGATGTCATAGTCAGTCCTAGTGCTTTTACAAAGTTTTTTCCATATATTATTCTTAAGTGAATTTACTGTGATCCATTTTCCTGGAGAGCACATAAAACCTTTGAGTATACAATAGAAACAGGGGCAAAATGAATGTTGCTTCTTGTTTGCCACTTTCTTGCTCATGTGAGCGTATTCTTAAAAATACTTACTCATTTCCTTCTTGTCTGTTGATAATGCTAAACTTCAGTGACCAGTTTTCATGACATAAGAATTCTAGTCAATGATGAATCAGTGTTTTTTGTTTTATTAAGTTATTCGGTTTTTTTAAAGCATCTTTTTTGACAGGTTATTATAGCTGATTTCTAGTAGAATTCAACTTTTCTCAAGTAGATTGGGATAATTAATAGACTGAATTTTTTTTAATTTCATGAAGATAAGCAAGTTTCATCACCTAATTTTCTTCCTCACTTGTGCTTCAAACATCTTAGATCTCTGAAAAAGCAGTTGCAATGGTGGATTTCCCAAATTCAGCCCAGTCTCTGCCTACTTTTCGGTCGACCGACTCCCACCCAGGATCTACACGTAGATGTGTCAAATCTGGCTTGAGAAGCATGGACAGGCCTTATGAGAGTTCAAGGCCAGTAGGCCCTCAAAGAGATAAGGGAGCACATCAGTGTCTAGGAGAAGAACCTCTTTCAAGCTCATCAGGTGTTTTCCCACCTGAGGAGCCTAAAGACAACACAACAATAATGTGGTACATTAACAAATGAGGGGAGGGGGAACTCGTCCTAACAGCTGTGCAGGCTAGCTGTTCTGGCATGGGACCAAGGTATAATGGCAAATCTGTCCCTGCAGGTTGTTTACTTTCCATTCAAGGACAGCATTCTTGCAGACTCACTAAGAAGGTCCACAGAAGACCTCAGGAATGGATGTTAAACAGAGAGGTCTTCCTGGGCATAGACCACAGAAAGGGTATTTCTCAAATAAATCTGTTTGTTTCCTCTCAGAACAGGCTGCTCAAACTCCTTTGCTCCAGTATTCCTTTTACCCATCCATGGAGAATGGATGCCGTATATATCTGTTGAGAGGGAGTACGTCTGCACCCCCCAATCCCAAAAGGTTCTCTTGAAGATCCAGTGGGAGAACCAAAAATCTTTCTTGTGGCTCCTTGCTGGCCCAAGTATCACTAGTTTCCCCCTTTTTTTACACCTAGCCAAGGGCCATTACTACAAGTTACCCAAAAAAGTGGACTTGTTTGCATAAAAAAGGGCCCTCTGATTCATCTCAATTTTCAAGTTCTTTGCTTGACATTTTGGATGACAGAATCTTAATTAATTTAGAAAACATAAAAAAAAAACTAGTAGTCTTAAAACTGTGTTGATGAGCTCAGTCACAATAATTTCGAAAAATCATGAAATCCAGGTAGTTTTCAAAAGCAACAGGCCTTTATTCGTCACAGACAAGCGATCCTCAATAACAAAAAAAATCAGAAATACTTTACAATGTTAAACATATCAGCATTTATACACTTAGAAGTAGATGTGGAAGATATATGTATTATTTAATTTTAAACCAGCCTGTTCCAGGCTGTAAATGTACATTTAAGAACAGCAAGTTCTAATTAGATAATATTTATGGTTAGATAGCTATGTGCATTTTATCTTGTATCTCTTTAGTCAGCTCTTTTTACTTATCTACCTATGTATATGATTTTAGTTCTTATCACAGACCCGATGAAGGCTTTATTGCACTAGTTAACCGAAAGCGAATTTAGTTAAAAGTCAGTATTTGTATATGTATGTTATGGTTTTATTAATACCTGATTTTGGGATATGGGTTGCAAATTGATAAGTAGTGTTTTCCTTAACTAAGATTTAGTTTGATGTAATCAGTAGAAGTGTGTGGAGGTGGGTACTTGCCAGCACAAGTGACCTTCCAGAATAGGTGCTGCTTAGGCTAATTTTTACTGGAGACCTCCAATGGGGTGATGTGCAATGCAGTAACCAGGTGCATATTTGCAACAAGATAGAGAGGAGGGTCCTTGATGGTTACCAGGCATGATTAAAAAAAAACATGTTCTATTTTTTGATGTACATGCAAACACCTTTTCTTAATAGAAACGTATGTAAAATATTGTGTTTTTGTTTTTTTCTTTCTGTCTAGAGTATTGACATAATAACAAATGATGCCTTAGAGAGAAACATTTGGACTTAACATTTTTCCCGGTTTATATTTAGTGTTGTTTTTTTTTCTTTGACATGCAGATGTTGATGAATGCAATACAACAGGAATCTGTGCCAATTTTTCAGCATGTATCAATACAGAAGGAAGTTACACATGCACATGTCAGCAAGGATTCCAGTCAAAGTCTGGAAAGCATAATTTCACTGATGTAGCCACTTCTGGATGTGTAGGTAAGGGCATTATTGTAGTTGTAAAGGCAGCCAAAGCTTTACAGTTCTGTAATGTCTTACATCTACTACAGATGTAATCATATGTGCATTATTTATTTGTTCACATTCATTTTCTGATAACCTGTTAAATCCAGTTCATGGTTGCATGGGAACAAAAGACCTACTTAGCACAGAGAAAATACAATGCAGTAAAACAAAATCATGAATTGGATGTGAGTCAGTTACAGGTCTCACACATGCATACACACTCATGCCGCACATACCTTCAAGGAGTTCAAAGGATCTCCAGTTCACCTGCTGCACATATCTAGGATGTTGAAAAAAAACCTGCAGCATCCAGAAAGTAGACACATAGGCGCAAAATGATGCACAAACTCCAAATTGAAGGCTTTCCAGATAAACTAAAGTGGAGAACCAGGTGCTGTGAGGCAGTAGCATTAACTGTTGTCCTGGACTTATACTTGTTAGTTAATTACTCTGGTAATATGAAGGTGTCAGACTTACAATAGTTAGATATCCACTCTGGTAATGTCAAAGTAACACTGATTAATGCCTTGATCCTTTGCAGCAAAATCTCTGAATTTCAGGCCTTCCTTAGCACTGAAGACATCAGCATTTGTGCAGTAACAGAAACCTCATTCCAGAGTAGTGATAGCACTCTTGACTTTCCATGGTACAATGGCTATCAAGGGTTCTCATCAATAGGCAACTGCAGACGATTATATGTGTTTATCAATTGTATCTCACCACATTCTGCATAATGCAAGCTTGGAAGTGGTTCAGCTTGTAGCTGTACCCAGTAAAATTAATTATCATATTATATCCCATTACAGAGCTCCATCTATTACCCCTTTAAAATATGAGGAATAACTTAAACAGTTAGAAAAGATAACAACTGAACCAAATTCCTTCCTTATGGGTGACTTCACCTATATAGATATAAACTGGTAAACATTTGCTATCAACAGCAAGTATGCCCAGCTGTTCCTGGACTTTGTAAATGGCAATATACACAATCAGATTGTTCCCATCTACCTGATATGTTGATCAACTCACCCTTTTCCTAAAATGTTTTCCTCAGTTGTTACCACTCCTTAGTCAAATCTGACCATCTTGTGAGTTTCTACCTTAACATGTTGTTTACATCCCCTAATAACAGCCATATAATTAGGAATGATTCTAAAATCGCTTGCATACTACTGACTGATGTTATGGATAATCACAATAATACCATGACCCCCCATTAATATTCCAAAACGTGCACACTGATTGGTCAGCGTGCACGTTGTAAATTGACTTATACTAATGGAAAAAGGTCCGGTCGACCGGACTTTTTCCATTAGTGAAAGTCTTTTTTAAAACACTGTCTCGCTATGTTAAAGGAGTTTAACATAGCGAGACAGGTTTAAAAAAAGCAACGGAGATTTCTGTTGCTTTTTTTAAAGCTGTCTCGCTATGTTAAACTCCTTTAACATAGCGACACAGTGTGTAAAAAGCAACGGAGATCTTGCTTTCTCCGTTGCTTTTTTTTTAAAACCTGTCTCGCTATGTTAAATGGGTTTAACATAGTGAGACAGCTTTAAAATAAGCAACGGAGATTCTCCGTTGCTTATTTTAAAGCTGTCCCGCTATGTTAAACCCATTTAACATAGTGAAACAGTAAAAAGCAATGGAGATCTTGCTTTCTCCATTGCTTTTGTCCACAGCTCTGATGTACTGCGTAGGCATACACATGCGCAGTACATCAGAACTGCCGCAGAATACCAGACAGCTGCGGAAGGGCAGCAAGGAGGCATTATACAATGCCATTATTTAAGAAAATTTTTTTTTCTTAAATAATGTCATTGTATAATAGCAATAACCCACTTCTGGGTGTGGGTAATGCTGGATTTACCCACGGTTGGCTTTGTTTGGTCCTTCGACCTCGTGACCAAACCACGCCAACCATGGGTAAATCCAGAATTAACCACACCCAGGTGTGGGTTATTGCTATAATAGTATATCTCCCCAACAAACCTTGCATTAGAGGCTGCTGCATCCTCCTCTCAGTATTACTCCCTGATGGACCGATATATGAAGGCATCTGTTATAGTCCAATGTAAGAATAACAGCAAGTGTACAACTAAACCCATATGGTGCAAATATCACATCTGCAGGCAGTATAAGAAAAAAATATATATATATATATATATATATATATATATATATATATATTGTAGTTTTTAAAAGATACCCACTTCAGCATTATAAAATGAATTTAAAATGTCTTTCAAACTTACCATTAAGAAATATAAGGCAAACTACAAACGACAACCATAAGGTGTTCTTCAGCTATATCATGAAAGTTATAAGTAAGCAATTGTTTATTGTATTTATCTCTAATGGTGCCTCTTTCTCTGATCCTCAAGACATTTCTGACATTGTTGTGGTCAAATTCTCATCCAGCTCCACCTTACTCATCCTTCCATCTGTCCCACTTTCATTTCTCCTCATATGTCCCTTCCTAAAATCACTTTGAACCAGCTGCTTTTTGTCCTTTCCAAAGTTAAAAATAACAATTCCATGGTTTTGATAATATCCCTTATTTTCTGCTGAGAACTGCTAAGTCACATCTTGCAAGCCCCCACCATTATTAGCTTGTAAACTCAAATCTCTGCACTAGTTACATCCCTACTTTATGGAGAACAGCTGCTGTGGTGTCCTTCCATAAAGGTGGCCACTCTACTGACCCTGAGATTTATAGAGCTATTATTCTCACTAGCATTATTTAAGCTATGGATTATACTATAATTGAAATAATAAGTAATAACATAGGTGACATTATACTCCTGGATACACAGCAGTGTGGATTTCAAAAAAGGCAGGTCATGCCTGCTCAGGCTCACTAAGCTTTTAAAATGGTTACCGAGGAAATTCATTTGGCACATACAATCCATGCTGCCTTCCCCGATGTTGACAAGACCTGTGTCAGTTTATTCTAAACTGGGATTGTTGACAAACTCTCCCAAGTCAACATTAATCTATACATGGTTTGCTGGATTGGGAATTGGCTGTCTGGCAGAACCCACACCATTAAGGTCAGGGGGTGTTTGCTCTAGACATTTAAGCCTCACCAGCAACACCCCTTAGGAATCTGTACTGGGCCACCTCCTCTATATACTTTTCTGGCATGAATGTTGACATCAGCACACTATGGCTAGCCAAGTTTGTTGTTGATTGTAAACTGGGAACAGAAATAATTTTGCATTCTTCTACTAAATTCTCCACCAACTGCTTTACCAAGCAAATGCTTGGTGTGTTAATTATGACCTGACTCTCAAAGCTAAGAAATGCAATATAGTGTCCTTTGCTAAATCCAGAATTACTTACACTTCCAATACACATAATGATGTTCTTTCTTAGATCACTGCTGCAGTATTTCAAACTGTTGGATTATCTTACACCAAGAGCAAGACATCCAGATGGGGAACCAGTGCTAAAACCTTCCATATAGCCACATATCTGTTGTGTGACCTAGTCCATGGGTGTAAGGGTACTTAATCAGATGTATGAATGTAAATCCTCAGACTATCTTGCTGCAGTTTGAACACAGGTCTTACAACCTTCAGTCTGTTCTGCATGTGGTTCTTGGTATCATTGGCCTTCACTAGTTCAGGTAAGTGCCCTCATTGGAGAACCTTCCTTTCCTTTTTTTTCAGTTGAATTTCATTTTGTTGCTTTGACAGATGTCAGCTAGAAGGGGAAAGAGGGACTGAAGTAGGGGGTTCCCTACAAGGATATCCACTCCCAGTCCTTTTCTGGTTAAGGGCAGAGCACGATTATAAAAACTGCATGGTCTGTCAGTCTTTTATTCCTCAAGACCTTAACAACTTAACTTTTGTCACTCAATTCATATTTGAAAACTCAGAATTTAAAGTGTCTCACCCAAGATAAGGTGGCAGGCCCTTCTACTTCTGACATTTTGCCCATTCATAAGAAAAAATGTAGAAAACCTAGGCCTTAAAATACTGCTGTCCAGTCAGACTGGAATGTACCCACTAAGGCCTTAGAACCCACAATACGCTTGACTCCTGCTCAGACACCCGCTACCACAAACCAACTGGAGGCTGGGATGGCATCTTAAGTTTGCACATTCAAAACAACTGAAGTTACTGATGATGATGATGATGAGAAGGGGTAACTCTTCACAATTATTTCAGAAGGACCTAAAGGCATACTGCAGATACTTATTATAGAGGAAATCCTAGGACCAGTCATCAGGGTATGTCAGAGGGTCAGAGGCTCAGCATTTAATTAAATCAGCCATCATACTCAGGAAAAAGAAACAGAAAACTAAAAATGCCTCCCCCCCGATATCCAAAGAAAAGTAGTAGATTGATTTCTCTCAGGACCTGTTTAAAGTTATTATGGTACTCATGCCTCCATTATTTACAAAGCCTACTCCAACTTTAGCCTTTCCTTCCATTTTCAAAAGAGAACATTACAAAATTCTTCTTAAGATGAAGAAGATGAATCAGACCCAGATGGGAAGTTCATGTCCTGTTCAACCCAGATCCACTCAGCAGGCCATGTGACCTATGATGATGAGGATTCCCATTCCTTTGATTCCCCAGTGGAGGAAGCTCCATTTGGTCCATTTGGTGAAACTGTTGTTAATATGATGAAACATGTTGAATGGGAATAAAAACAAATTTCTGATGTCCAGCAGAGATACTACAGCCATTTGGAAGTGGGCACTCCTCCTCCTGCACCTGTCCACCCACTCTGGAGGATGTCCTTGATGCCTTTGCATCCATTTCCAGTGTACCTACTCTCAGCCAGCAGCACCTAAAAGGCCTGACAGATGCTACAAGGTCCATGATGACTTAAAATTCCAGTACAATAATCCTGTGGAAGACCCATCTGTATTTTCTTTGTCCATGGACATGTCCTCGAAATTCCTTCTAACTGCCATTGCTCTTGTTTCTGACAAAGACAGCAGGCAATGGATAGATTGGGTAAAAAAAGTTTATACAACTTCCACTCTGACTTTTAGAGTTCTAAATTACCAGACCCAGATAACTAAATATTTATTGGCTATTTTGAGCAATTTAAATTAAACATTGTCCTCCCTTAAGGAAAGAGGCAGTAAGCAACAGGCCTTATCCATGGTAGCTCAGAATTCCCAAGTGGATAGGCACAGCATAAAATATAATTCTGATGCAATAGGAGCTTCATCCAGGTCAGCTGTTACAGACTGTGTGATCCGGAGGTATACATGGTTACATTCTCAGCCCTTTCCTGAGGGTATTAAGACAAAACTGTTAGACTCCCCTTTAAACAAGGATCTGTTGTTTGATCCAGAAGCTGCCAGTCATTTCAAACCTCTACAGGAACTAGGTAAAATTATGAAGCACTGTAGACAGATGTTTATTACTTCAGTATTATGATACCAAAGGAATTACCCTGCCAAGTTCACTTCTTTTGCTTGTGGGTAATTTAAACCTTGTCATAAGGCCGGGAAAATGCCTAAGAAAAGATGCTAAGACAAACCAGACAGGGGTTCTAGATCTCCACGACGGAGTTTTATTTGTTAATATTATGCTGTTTTTTACTGCTTCAACGCTGTGAAAATAAAACAGATTCTTATCTGTGTGCCAGAAGTGTTTATTGGTGGAACAAGAATCGCATTTTTACTTCTATATTTCAGTGGAATTTCTTGACTTCTATTTGGCACGGGTGCTGCTGGCCTTTTGGTCGTGGTGGTACAATAATTTTCTTCGTAAGTGGTTGCAAGGGGTTCTAGATCTACCAAGTTAAGTCTGCATGTCTACCCTATGCCCCCTTCCCTACTCTCTGTCCATCTTTACCCCTGTCTAAAAATTGGGCTACTCATCACTGCAGCCAAATGGGTTCTTTCCATTATTCAAGATGATTGAAGAATGACTTGGAAAGAAAGTCCTCCATTTCTTGGCATCCCTTCTCCTCCTCCTCCTCACAGATACATTTGCTGTGTCCAATCATCCAAACTTTAAACAAGCAACGTACAATAGAGCCAGTACCTCCACAATAAGTAAGAAAAGGTTCTATTCTGGACTGTTCCTCATGCCATGAAAAGGAGACTGGAGACCAATTCTGGACCACTGCAAACTCAACACTTTTCTCCATGTTCTAGCTTGAAAATCTTATCACTACAGACCTTGTTACTTCTAATTCTGTCTCAAGCCTTCATGATGTCTCTTGACTTAAAAGATGCCTATCTTCACATCCCAATCCACCCTACTTTCAGGAAACTTTTGTTTTCTGCTGGTTCATCACATTTTCAGTTCTCTGCTTTGCAATTTGGGCTTTTTACAGTCTGCAGATTCTTCATAAAGGGTCTACCCCATCATAGTTTTCTGCAGGACTCAGGGAATCCAGATATTTCCTTAACTTAATGACCAGTTGATACAGACACCATTGGGAGAGATACTCTTGGTTCATCTCAATTTCACCTTGTCCCTTATTCAGTGGCTGGGGTTCACCATCAATCTCAAAAATTCTGAAATGTTACTAAGCCAAGACATTTATTTCTTGGGATGTAGACTAAATACCAAGCTCATGCAGACTTTCCTACCACTAGACAAAGTAAAAAACCTAACCAGTTACTTCCTTTATTTTCTTCCTCTTCAGTCCTGTATAGCAGGGGAGGACCTTACAGTGCTGGGAGTCATGGCATCTACCATTCCCATGGACTCCTTTGCTACACTCCACATGAGGGAGATCCAGTGGTACCTGAAGCCCACCTGGTCCCAACATTCACATCCTGTGGATGCACAACTCCATTTCATACCATGTCTAAAGAAGGAAATCCTACTGTGGTTCACAAATAAAGCTGAACATAGGTCTGCACTTCAAATTGTAAACACCAAGGCAGGAAATACACACAGATGCATGAAACAACAGATGGAGAGCCTGGACATAAAACTTGAGAGGTCAGGAGCAGTAGTAAAAAAAATCTAAGCTCAGATCACATGAATCTAAAGGAAATGAAGGCACTACTGCAGGCCCTCCAGACCTTCAGCCACTACTGGAAACCAGGTCCTTTAATAGTGTTCACAGACAGCATTACCATCATGTGGTAGATAAACAAACAGGGGGTACCACATCTTACCAACTGTAACTAATGGATATTTTGGATTGGGATCAGGCCACAAAAGCAAACCTACTTCTCCAGTAGGTTTACATTCCCTCACGGGACAATGCTTTTGCAGGCCATCTAAGCAGATCAAGGAAAGATTTCCATGAATGGATGCTGGACAGAGGGATATTCCTAAACATAGTCCACAAATGAGGGTGCCTCAGATAGATCTGTTTGCCTACATCGACAATAAACAATTCCTACTATTTTGCACAAGGATTTACAGTCCTCAAGCTTGAAAATGGATGCAATGCACCTTCCTTGGAAAGGGAGGTATATATTTGCCTTCCCTCCAAGTCTACATTATGATATTGCATGCTCAGAAGAGCGAACGACACATAATCAACCCCAAGTAAGTGAAAGCTTACAACGTCGAAAATTCAGAACAGCGATTTTTTTCCAAGGGAAAAAATTGCTGTTCGAAACAAAAAAAAAAAACCTGTAAAACATTACTTAATGTGGGGGGCTTCACCCCTCATAACCCCCTACTTAAATATACCAACTCTGAGATCGCACCCAGCGCTGAAAAGACAAAGAAGTGAAAGTGGCCAAACAAATTCTTTCCCAGGGAAAGAATTCGCTGAAAAGCCACTTCACTATTTTGCCTTTTCGCACTTCTCAGTTCGACAAAGAAGCATTCAACAACCTGTGTCTGTGACAGCTTAATAGGGAACCTTCCCTCCACTTCCTCCTCATCCCAAGGTCTTTCTAAAGATGCAAAAGGAATGCCCAACGAACCTACTAGTGACTTTCTTTTGGCCAAGGCAGCACCGGTTCCTTTTTTTCTTCCACTTAGCCAAGAGCAAGCAGCAGAAACCTCCTTACATACTAGACTTGCTCACAAATCAGAAGCATTCACTTCTTCATCTAGTCCTGTCATCTGTCAGCCTTATTAAGGGGATGATAGGATTCTGATTTCTTTTAAACACCAGTTCTGTAAGGATGTGCCCAAGTTTCTCCAGGAGGCAAGCAAATCTACTACTGGGAAATCTTACATAGAAAAATGTAAAAGGTTTTCTATATGGGGTCTGACTAAAGAACAGGACCCATTTCAGGCTAACATTCCACTGGCCCTCTCTTATTTGTGTGTGCTGCTGAAATCCGGACTAGCATACTAATCTGTATAACAGATTTCAGTTCTATCTGCTTATCTACCTCTGGATCCTCCTGTTTTGGCTACACTAGATGTAAAACAGTTCTTAAAGTGTGTACTAGACCTGAAACTACCAAGGAAAGCTATCCGTTCAACTTGGGACCTCAACTCTGTGTTAGAAAAATGTACAATCCCTAACTTCAAGCCACCAGCCTCTGCAGCTCTCAAATTATGTACTTGCAAAAACATTCTTCTGGTAGCTCTCACCTCTGACAGATGAGTCTCAGAACTACAAGCCCTTATGGCTACTCCTATCTTTCTTATTTTTCAGAAGGATAGGGTGTCCTTAAAGGCCAGTCCCTCATTCTTGGCATATTTTGTTAATGAACTGTCCCTTAGTCAGGCCATTAAGAGGCCCACCTTCTTCCCTAGCCCACAACCTAGGAGAGAGAATTCTCCATTCCTTTGATGTCCATAAACAACTCAGATTTTACCTGGATTATGCTAAAGATATGCTCAAATGTACCAACTCTTTGTTTCCTTACAGGATTCAAACCTAGGAAATCAAGTTTCTAAGCAAACTATTGTTAACTGGATTGGAAATGCTTGCCTTCTCCAGCAAAGGTGCACTGTACCAGAGCAGTAGCCTCATCTGTAGACTTCTACAAAGGTACTGACTCTTGGACTATTGTAGGAGCAGCTACTTTGTCTTCCAAACACACCTTTACCAGACATTACAGAACAGATGCCTTCTCTAAATCCAGGGCTGTCTTCTCCAAGTCAGTCCTTTCTGGACTACTGGATAGCTCTCCTATGCCTCACTCGCTATAAGTTCTGGGAATCTCCCAATAGTTTGGAATACTGCAACAGTGATCTAAGGAAGGACATACTACAGTTATGTAAGAACTTACCATAACAGTAGATATCCTACTGATCACTGTTGCAGTATTCCTTCCCACCCTCATTTAGCGAGGGTGAACATTATCCTTTTATGCCCCTCCTCTCTTAGCTGACATATTTTTTCTTTCTCAAGCTTCTACTGGCTTACAGGTGTAGAGATAGTCTGAGGATTTAAACTCTTACATCCATGTATGTAGCCTTATACCCACAGGCTTAGGTCATTAGAATGTATAGCTCTGTGGCAGGTTTTAGCTTTGGCACCCCAGCTGGAAGGCTTGTTATTTGGCACGATAATACAGCAGTTTGGAATACTGCCCCAGTGATCAGCAGGACATCTACTGTTGTGGTAAGTTCTTACACAGTTGTATTTTCTACTTAGTTCTGATACATTCATCAAAGACTTGAGAACATTTGTTGATGACAGACTCTCCGTTGGCAATTGTTTTGCTGTGGTGGTTAGAAAATCTTCCTTTCTTACATAACTTCTGGGTATCTCCTTAAAGTCCAAAGATGTCATAGTCTCAAACCCCTTTGTGATGTAATTTTGTACATGCCTAAACCAACTTTTGAGGCCTCAATGGTCCCTCACTAAAACACTCTCAGGCATTACTACCATTACCTTCCCAGATAGATTAAAAGCCTTATCCTACTACTCAGTTTCATATAGACTCCTGAGGGGTCTTCTTAGCCTTCCATGCTGTGAATGACCTTGAACTCTTTTAACAGAACCAATGGTAAAGCAAACACCTAGGACCTAGCACTTCGGAATGAAACTGCAAAAGACCTGTTAGCATGTAAGACATGATGATCTTTATATATTAAGTTGCATAATTGTTTGCTGATATGAAAACAACCCTGTTTAGAGTTTAATGGAAATACACTCATCTGTAATGTTGAGGTCAGGAGTAGCTAAAACTGTATCAGAAATGCATTGCACACAACTGTCTGTAAAATGAAATATTGTTTAAGCTACCATTGCACAGATATTGTAAGTAATAAAATACAGAGATACCAGAACAAAGTAAGATGCCACAGAAGTGCCTTTGTCAGGCTTTACTTGTGTGACGTTGTCGTTGTGCCACAGAAGTGCCTTTGTCAGGCTTTACTTGCGTGAAGTTGTCATTGTGCCACAGAAGTGCCTTTGTCAGGCTTTACTTGTGTGACGTTGTCATTGTGCCACAGAAGTGCCTTTGTCAGGCTTTACTTGTGTGAAGTTGTCGTTGTGCCACAGAAGTGTCTTTGTCAGGCTTTTCTTGTGTGACGTTGTCGTTGTCATCATCATTAACTCATGCTTCTTCCATTTTATATTGGCTTGATGTGCTCCCTCAGGTGACATCAGTCTCCTACATTATTCGACTGTCATGCCCACCTGTCACTGGGCTTCCCTCAGGCAGTCAAGACATACCTTGTAAGGGCTTCCTTGTTTCCTCTCACCTTCCTGTGTTACCCAAATCTGACAACGTTAAAGTCTGCTCATCTCAAAGACACAAGGCTTTCAGTCATTGTGTGCATGGAAATTCTACCTTTTCCCCATGTTAGGGTGGGATCTTTCACATCTGTAAAAGTATGCTAGGTGTTTCCACCTTAAAGATGGAAGTTTCCAGGTTTCAACCCAAGCCTTCTAGTTGATATTTAAAGACATGCCAAAAAATGCACCATCTCCTTATTGAATCAGGTGAGGTGCACAGTAGCCTTCAGGCAGGAAATTATGGACAACATACTGACCACAATGTCAGGACTAGCCATTTGATGAGCCACTAACAACTTTTAAAAAATTAGTTTCGAATGATTTGTTCATTTTTCACTAATGACACCATCCATCAATGGATTTAAATGTTACTACAGCTGGCTTATTTTAAACATTCCTGGCCAGTGAGAATTTTAATCTTTGAAGTGGAAAACCAACCGGAATCTACACCTGAAACATACCCCAATTAAAAATATTAACAAAAGTGTGGCTATATGAAGTACATTAATGCACTTTTAACACTGTTATTGTATAGAAATTTGGATTTTAGTTACCTGTATTGGATTCTTGGACTGTTTCTGGATTTAAATTTTTATAAGATTGTGAGTGAAAACACTGTTTTGAAAGTTCAGCATTTATTTGGAAGTGAGTCAGTGTAAAAGGACAATTTCTAATTAGAATACAGTAGAACAATGACTGTTTTCTGCTGTCTGAAGTGAGTTTGTATAAATGAAATTTGATAAATGCAGCACTTTTGCCTGGGGACTTCCTGTTGTATGTTGATAAGAGGACAGAATGTATTTGCCTTTGTATCACTGGATTCATAAGGATATATGCTGCCTGTATGAATGCTGACACATGACGCTTCAGTTCTTATTTTATATGTTCAGAACAGGGGGAAATGTGCATATTGATCTTCAAATTCTGCATTAGTCATTATATTCAGAAATAAAATCTCCCTGTTGAATTTTAAACTGCATTTAGGCATTGTATCTTGATAATTAAAATAATTGGATCTCTCTGCCTTTGCTTTTCACTCAGATTACTTTTCTTTTTAGACCTATTGAATTCAGACTAGTTTCTAGATCAGTAACCATTGATATAGAGATAGCCCAGGCCTGGAGTGAAAGGCAGGGGAGATGTAGACCATATTTATGTATTCCAGCTCTAATGCTACTATTAATAGTAATGTTAATGGTACTCCTACAGCAACCCAAGGCTGTAGCAATAAGATTAGGATGCCCCTGACTTATGCCAGTGATATACATATGGTTTGTAATGTGATTAGGAATAACTGGGATATTCTTTCAACTGTGAATGAGCTAGAAGGCATTATAGTTCCTGAACCCCATTTTGACTTTAGGAATAATAAGTCCCTCAAGAGACAACTGTGTTATAAAAAACAGCATGCAACACCACATATTCTGTCAGATAGAATGGGGACATATATGTGTAGGAGATGTGCGGCTTGTACACATATACACAATGCTGGACATTTTAAGCATCCCCACCTTGGTTTTGAAATAGATAGTAAATTCTATGTGGATTGCCAGACTAGTAATGTGGTGTATTTCTGCTATTGCACTGTGTGTTTTTCATTTTATGTAGGCAAAACGAATAGGGTATTAAAAGATAGAGTTCTAGAACACACTGGAGATATTAGGAATGCTAAAGAAATGAATGCCCTAGCTCTCCATATAGTCAAAACAGATACTGACCATAAGTTTAAGTTTCTTGTTTTGGATATTATGCATGAAAGTTTAAGAAAAGGTGACCTGAGTAATAGAACTGAATCCTATGAGCAAAAGTGGATCATATGTCTTCAAGCAGACAAACCTCCAGGTCTAAATAATAGGGTTTCCCTTAAACCCTTTTTGAAGGCGAGAGCCCTTAAGCATTGATTATTACATGTATTAATAGCTCTGTTTAGTAGTAGGTATGATCTCACAATAGACTTTGCTTTGCAATTCTTGAGTGAGACATGTTTTAGAGGTGTATTTTGTTGTATGCACATTAGTTTTATTATTGTACTGTTTTTATACTTAACTGGAAGTTATGAGCAACTAGTATAGCTTATTATGTTACTGACAAGCATATTTGTTTATTCTCTGCTTTTTAGACATAGAATTTTGTATTCATGCTTTTTACACATATATTTTTTATGTATTTAAAATATTTGCAGAGTGCTGCTTTAATTACTTTGGCATTTTGTAAGTTAAAGCAATTATGGTTTATTTGCAGCATGATTGGTTGAATGAGCATTTATAAGGGTGTGTGCTATTTTGTCTTTTAAACAGTCTGAAGAAGCGAATGTTATTCACGAAAGTGCTTACTTTTTGCAAAAAATTTCTTCTACAATTATTTCCTGCAGTGTGGAACCAATTTTGTTTTTATTTTTACCACTATTTAGTTTCTAGATCAGTTTACAGGCAATCTTTATAACATCATTGTTACATGAAATGATGCTACTGTGACAATTTTCTGCTAAATGATGTTAAAACTTTTGTTAAAGAAACCTTTCAGCATACTTTTAAAGGTACAGGTTGCTAGATTGTGACTCTCAGTATTACATTTCCTTCTGCACTGCTTTGGGAGCCTCTGTTGTTTTGGTAAGTTTTTTATTAGAGCCTCCGAGTATGTCTTTGTGTTTTTATGTGTTTGGTTTGCAGTTGTGGTAGGTCTATGTGGGACTGGGATTGTTGTGTGTGTGGTTGCCATCTCCTCCTGTCTGGTCATGCCAGCCCTGAGTTGAGAGAGTTCAGCCTCCAGTTTGGCTATATAGTTGCATCTCTCACATGTATTTGTGTTTGTTGGGAGGAGGAGAGGGTTGTCTGTGTACATGAACCTTAGATGTTTTAGATGCTGTGCAATGAAAGGAGTGATGGTAGTGACTGTATGCATTCAGGGTATACTGGTAAGAACAGCATCTAAAACATCTAAGTTTCATTTAAGCATAAAAAAGTCAAGGTATTGCTAGATGCCTTTGTTGCTGAAATGATAGTTGTCTCAGTTAGTTGTAGGATAGTTGAACTTACCCGTAATGATAGTGATAGATTTGCTTATTGATTTCTTTTTTTTTTTTCAAAACAGGTTTATTGTTTTAACATATAAGAGAAATATCATAACAATTTTATACAAATAATTAAAAATAGATATTATTATAATATTCAACAAAACAACTAAAGTATTTACAAAGACATCCACTACAATCAGATCAATTAATTAAACTAAAATACCATGCTATTGAAATTAGAATTTTTTTAACAAATTTTGTAAATTATCCCATACAATATAATAAGATGTTTTTCTAGTTGTTCTTGACCTAATTGTGTTTATTTCCATATGGCATACTATATTCATAACATTTTTAAATTCATTGAACGAAGGAGGTGTATCTGAAATCCAATTTCTGGTTATTATTTTCCTAGCCACTGCTAGAATAGACCATAACAAGGGAAGCTTGACCTTTTTAACACTTTGGGGTACAGGTGTGTTGAATAATATAAGAGATTTAGAAATAATGAAATTATCTGTAAAAAGAGCCTGCAAAAATTCATTAATTGACTTCCAGTATTCTTTCAATTTTATACAGCCATAAAACATATGAGCCCAGTCAGCATTAATTTCTACATTACATCTCTTACATAGATTATCTTTATTATTTATTTTATTCATCATCAAAGGTGTATAAAAGATCTATGTAAAAATTTCCATGTATAAAGTCTCCAGACAATGGAAGACGTAGTTCTATAGGCAGATTCCAATATATATTGTTTATCTTGTTGATTTGGTGGGTCCCCATTAATAGAAGTGAAATAATTCCAGTATGTATCTACACTGTAAAAGTTTCTTGTCTGATAATTTTATGTATGTATGAAAGTTTACCTTTATCAGAAACTTTATGTTGTAAATTTAATATCAAGTAATCAATCAGTGTTGGAATAGATTCTTTAACTGTTATAGACATTAGATCTATTCTATCAATGAGATGTTGTCTAAAGGTCTGAACCTCTAACCAGCAAGTTTCTCTTAGATCAAATTCTTGTTTTAAGAAATCTAGATTTTTAACTTTATTATCAGATATCAACTGATACCAGTATTTTAGATCATTATCTATAGCTAAATGAGTTCCTTCAGAAGTAGATGACAAAAGCATACCCTGAGTATACATTATAGGGAATATAATAAAATTCCATTCCCTATACTTAGGGTGCATGAATATAAAGTTATGATAGCTAATAATAATATTTAATGGGTAACAAACCATATGTTTAGGTGTAATAGGTGAAGTACAAAATTCCTTTAGTAACCATAACATGGAGTTATTTACAATCATATTTTTATGTGTTAAGGAGATTTTCATGAAGTGCATACTAATTAGCTCCCAATAATCTTTCCATTTTGCGACATATGACTGATCTATTAATAAAGTAATAACTTTTACAATAGAAGAGATAGTATATAAATTAAAGTCTGGAAAAGAAATACCCCATTGAGACCAGCTATTAGTATGTTTCTTTAATGCAATCCTAGGTCTATTAGGTGCCCATAGGAAATTTAACATTAGTGTATTCAGTTTCTTGATAATTATTTTTGTAGGTGGAAGTATTATTGATTGTATTAAGTATAAAATCTTGGGGAATATTATCATTTTAATAATTGTAAGTCTCTCCTCCATAGTAAAAACATATTATTCCAGGTATTAAAAAGATTTTGTATATTAAGAAAACAGGTATTATAATTATTATATATAATAGATTTAATATCTTTAGATAGTATTATACCTAAATAAGTTATCTGACCTGAATTGGGTACATATTTAGTAAAATCACTAAAGAGAATATTTTTCGTGTATATATAGGTAGTATTTTAGTTTTTTCTTCATTGAATATTAAACAAGAAATACTTTTAAAATTCATCATTTTATCAAATAGAGACTGCATAGAAGAATTAGATCCTGCTGATGTAATTAGAACATCATCTGCAAAAGTTGAATTTTGGATGTTGTATTTTCATCTATTTCAAAACCCTCTATGTCAGTACTGTTTCTGATCAAATTAGCCCAAGGCTCCATTACTAAAGTGAATAATAGTGGAGAAAGTGGACATCCTTGTTTTGTACCTTTAAAATGGGTATTTTTGTGAAACATATGTTCCTACCTTAATATAAGCCAATGTTCCTTTGTATAAATGCTCAATTAGATTTACAAATGCATCTGAGAAGTTTGTGCACTTCAGTAAGGTAAACAGATAGTCCCAACTTACTGAATCAAATGCTGAACTTATATCAAGACTAATAAGTGTTAAATCTTTCTTTTTCCTATTTGCAAAATCAATTAATGTTAAAGTTCTTCTTATATTATCAAAAGTATTTCTATTTACAATGAAGCCTGTCTGATCTATATCTATAATGCCGGGATGATTGTCTTCAATCTATCAGCAAAAATACTCATAAACATTTTATAATCAACATTAAGTAATGAGATGGGCCGATATGAAGTACATCTAGTTGGATCTTTATTAGGTTTTAAAATTGGCGAAATAAATGTATATTGCCAAGATGGGGGTTATTAACTCAGTTTGGGCCAAAATAAAAACCTTATGTATTAATGAATATGTACTTTTAGAAAGGATTTTATATATCTCTGGTATAATACCATCATTACCCGGTGCTTTGTTTGATTTAAGCTTATTTATTTGTGTAATAACCTCTGTATATGAAATACTTTTGTCCAATAGTTTAATCTGTTGTTTATTAAGCTTTTTATTCATGTTTGTGGTTATAAACTCCTTTATTTTATCTTTAGGTTCCATGTTAATGTTATTATGGTTAATTTTGTGAAAGTGATTTCTAAATTCATCTAGTATTTCTGGTATACTAGAAACATTCTTCTTTTCCTTAGAGAAAAGATTTCTTTGATATGGTTTTGTTTATTCAACCTTTTTGTTTTATTTTTAAGTCTATGTAAGTATTTGGGGCTTATTGAATAAGACAAAACTTGTATTTCTCTAAAGTTATTTTAACTTTATGAGTTAAAATTTCTTTGTATTTCTCATTTAGTTTGTTTATTTCTTCAATAACTTTCTTGTCCATAATATTTTCTTTATTATTATGTTTATAAGAGTCTAATTTACTTTGAATATCTAACAATTCCTTATCCCAAGATTTCCTTTTATTATTATACCATCTGATACTTTGTCCATATAGATATGATTTTAAGGCATCCCAAACATAGACAATGGAGACTTCAGGAGTATTATTTATGTCTAAAAAATGTTTTACTTCTGAAAGTATATATTCTTTATAGTCTTTTAGTTGAGTTAAGTATGCTGGTATCCTTTTGATCTGAACATTATGAGTATTTTTTATCATGAATTCAAAAACAATTGAATTATGATCAGATATAGGACATGAAATGATTTTGGAATTAATTAAATCTGTTACCATCTGGTTAGAAATAAAGACCCTATCTATTTTTGAATAAGTTTTGTATCTGTTAGAAAAAAGGTGTATGGTAATGATTTTGAATCTATCTGATTATTAATATCATTCAAATGATAAGAATTAGCAAAATCATTTAAATGTTTTGCATTAGATGTAATTCTTCTTTTTCCTATAGTGGTAGTATCACTTTCATGTAGTATACAATTAAAGTCACCAGCTAAAATAATATCTCCTATAGAGAATGATATGATCTTATCAAGATGATGTTTCACTGTATTAATACCAATTCCAGGTATCCAATATACATTAATTAAAGTGTAAGTCTTCCCATTAATTTGTATTGTAACCATACAAAACATTCCTTTGTCATCCTGATAAGACTTAATGGTTTTAGGAATGGGCATACTTTTATTCCATAAAATAGCCACTCCTCTTTTTTTCTGAGTGTGCTCTGAACTAACCAATACTGTATATTTGTTTGTGGCTAGTTTATCAATATCTTTTTTCAAGAGATGGGTTTCTTGCAGGAAGACTAAGTTGGCCTTATGTAAATTAATGTATCTTATTGGGCTTGCCCTTTTACGGATTATTCAATCCATTAATGTTTAAAGAAATTCCTTTTAAAGATGTCATTTGGCATTTTTAAAACTTAAGAATCTTATGATCAAAATAACAAATAACAACATAAGCAATGTTACATCTCCTCCTTTAGGTGTACCTTTAAATATAGCTGTATTTATTGAATCTCTTATGGGATTTTGTATAGGATTCAATTTTGTTTGTAGTGACAATGAGTGTACAAAATATATTGTGGATGTCAAAACTATATACATATAACAATGAACAAGTGAAAATAATGTAAGGATTAAACCTTGCATCCAGCCTGGAGTTATAAACTCCAACTTAGAGTAGTATTTACCACTCAAGTTAACCCCGTACCCTAAGCAGCAGTACCTCAGCTACCACCTTATCAATTTAATACTAGTTATATTTAACTGAGGTTAACAGTTTTCAATTCAATTATCTAGCAAGACAAGACTTACACATTTGGTAAAACAGCATCATATAAACTAAAATAAACTTTTTTTTTTTAAAAAACTGTTCATACTACTATATACATCTATGTAATATAAAACACTTGTATTCAAATAGCATTCAAATAATCTTGATGTTAGAAATCAAGAGGAGAGAAAAATAAGTTCTAACATTCATTTAAATCAAAAACTTTGGCTAATATGATTCAGACATTACATATATTAAGATGCATCTATTTTCTGTCATGTAAATGCAGTCAACAGCTTCCAAAAAACCTTGAATTGCTTGTATATGAGCATTTTACTTATACTCATTATTGTCAATAGAATAAAATATTGTATTTATAGAAATTGTTATAAATCATACTGCATAGTTATGCAGATTCTCAGAAACACTTGCATTATTGTAAAAAAAAAAAAAGAAGCCATCACACACACACATATATATATATATATATATATATATATATATATATATATATATATATATATACACACACACACACACACACACACACATATATATATATATATATATATATATACACACACACACACACACACACACACACACACACACACACACATATATATATATATATATATACACACACACACACACACACACACACACACACACACACACACACACACACACACACACACACACACACACACACACACATATATATATATATATATATATATATATCTGATCTCACTGAGTTGTGTCCTTGCTGAGCACTATCCTACTTGCTGTCCCTACAATAAATCTGTCTGCTTCATACAAAATAATGCACAGCAAACACATTTTAGTAACCAGATTTTACAACCATGCTATACTACTGCTTTAAAATATATCACATGACAATTTCTTCCAGAATAGAGTTATAAAATTATTTATGCTTGTCAATCAGATGAATTAAATGAGTTATAGTAATGTATATGTTTGGAACATAAGTTTTAACACAGATTATTATGCTGCTGTTAAGTAGATTTTCAAAAACACTTGAATAAATGTTTCATTTTCTATGCCTTCTAAAATAAGACATTTACTTACTAGAAGAAACTGCATCATTTAAACTCATTATAACTGACATATTTTATGAATTATAACATAGATATTTAAGTAATTATATAAAATAACTCACATTTAGATGTTAAAGAGTTCATTTTCCTTCACATAGTCACATTTGCATCAGTTCTACTTCCTGGTAGAGTGTTCTTCCTGAATCTGTGATGTGTCAGTGTGATATCTAGGTCAAAGGTTAGACTGACTGCTTTCAGCTTCTCTGTGAGAATTCTGAGAGTTGAAGCTTTTGAAGTAGCTCATGGACACTGTGCATGAGACAGCCCACATCCCAGATTGTCTCCCTTAACATTTTGGCGGGAAACTTATTAAAAACTAGTGACACACATTCATTTAGCAGTGTAAATACATCTAAACATGACAAAACCTTCACAATGTATTTTACAGGTTATTACAGTCTCTATGTAAGTGAAATTAAGCCCAAAGTTATTAATAAGTAATAAAACTCAATATTTTTGTCCCAACTCAATTTTTATGCAAATCTTATTATTTACTGTGTCTATATGATCAAAAGCATTTCTATATATTAATAAAGAAAAGAAAAAGAGAGTAGAAAATAAAAGAGTGTAAGGCAGAAATAAAAAAAATGTAAGAGAAAGCTATAAGAAGTATATACAATGGAATATTACTTACTGTTTATATTAATAGAGTTAAAAATAAAACATATTATTTACTATTATTTAGTTCTAATTATTATTAGTTAAAGCATGACAGATTATTTACAAACAAGCATAAGCAGTATAATCAAGAAAGTATAATTAGGAATAGCATTTGAAGAACATATAAACTTTTTACAAGGAATAAATATGTTATTATTCTATTAATTATATTTTCATTACTCTTCTCTCCCTGCCCTCCCCCACCCTTTACCCACTACATAATCTAAATAGAATGTCATTGTTTAAACAAAGAAAAGAAGAAAGGGAGAAGAAAAAAAAAAAGAAAAACAAATGTATCAAATTACTGACCTTACTTCTCTTTTTCAGAAAGAGAAACAAATTGAATCATAGCTTGTTATTAGTTCTTCAGATATTTTGACTGGTTATGAAACAAAACATTTCTTTGCACACAGAGAATAACTTTGATTAAATCTTTTTCAGAATATTTGTGGCTTTCTGGAAATGCAGGAACTATATTTAAAAAGATTAATAATGAAATAAAATGATGAGAGAAAAAAAACATAGAACAAATCATTTGTTTTTTAGTCTCTTCTTCTTCTCTGAAGTCTTCCACGAAGTTTCAGTTGCCAGTCTCTTTAATAAAGGACTAGCCCATTCCATTTCCTCTATTTTATCCAAAATCTTATTTTTTTTGATAAACAGTAAAGCAGAGTCTAAGTCATCGAAAATTTTAGGACCATCAGAAAGGAAGATTTTAAGCTTGGCAGGAAACAGAAGGTATGTTTTAAACTGTGCTTTTTTAAGCTCCCTTATTAGTGGCAGAAAAACTTTTCTTTTAGCTATTACCATGGAAGAATAGTCATTGTCAAAACGCACAGTTGTCTCATTAATCTTAACAGGAGCTTTAGCCCAAGCAGATTTAAGAACCATCTCTTTATCAAAAGATGATAGAAATCTAACTATAACTGATCTAGGATAGTTTTTGTTAGAGTTAGTATTAGCTATAGATCTATGTGCTCTTCGATACCAAAAGAGAATGCTTCTGGTAAGTCTAAAGTTTTAGGGAGCCATGTTGTTAAAAAGAAGTAATATTGTTACCTTCAATATTTTCTGGCAGTCCAAAAATCCTAATGTTATTGCGCCTAGATCTATTTTCCAGGTCATCAAGCTTTGTTTGTAAATGTGTATTTTGTTTCAGCAGAAACTCAATGTTGATTTCCTCTTCTTGGATTCTATTTTCCATGTCATTCACAGCTTCTTCTATGCCTGTCATCTGGATCTTCTGTTGTTGCAGGTCTATATGTAACAAGTCTATTTGTTTTGTAGTTTTTCTATGAAGGTATCTATTTTAGTATCCATTTTATCCATCTTAGCAGTAAGTTGCTGGATTATAGTTATCAGAGACTGAAGTTCTTTCTTGATGCTGGAGTCTTGAGAATTTGTCTTACTGGAACTCATTTCAGACTGATAAACTGACAGGAAAATTTCCAAAGTGATTTCTGACAGGAATATTGTTAAAATTTCCTTTCTTTTTTAGATATAGTTCAAGAACTATATAAAACAAACATATTTAGAAAGAAAATTACTTCAAAAATTAATTTTTTAAGTAATTAATTCCTGTCAGTGTAATGAAATTGGTGGAGCTGAAGAAATCTGCTGCTATCCTGTGTTCATCCTTGGCCACGCCCCCACTTATTGATTTCTTGAGGTTAACTACATATTCTGCATGTAATCTAAGTGGCTGTGAGGAAATTTGGAAGTTCTATAAAGCCAATTTTGTTTTAATCTGTGTTGTTGTTGGAAAGAGGGTTCCTTTTAAGTCTTCTCCGAGCTTTTTGTTGCCTGACAGTGAGCAGAGGTTTTTGTGGTTATAGCTGGATTTTCTCCTTCCAAATTCACAGGCAACAAAGCACTGGCTGGAGTTTGATCATTCAGTGCTGGAAATGCAGGAAATGTCCTTGAATTAAGTTCTGTGATGATGCAAACCTCATACACATTCTCTATAATTAGGAAAACCTCATGCTTGTACATTATCATGTAAGCTACTAGTAAAGAAAACCCCAAATGGCTCAAGCAACATGAGTACTCTTTAATAAAATCACAGAATAAATTAAAATGTACTTAATTTACTAGTATATATGTCATCTTGGGTGCCTTAGTCAGCTTCTTGCCTGCTGTGCCAGTTGTGTGATCTAGTCATTTACTTCTAGAGATGTTTGAAAGCAGACTGCACAGTGCCATTAATCTAGTCTAGCTTAATTATTATATTGAATTCATCGTATTCAGTGTTATGATTAAGTAAATTAAATCTGAGAGGCTTATTCAAGTTGTTCAAATAAAGCAAAACCTGCCTTACCTATTTAGCTTAATTTATTTTTTCACACATTTGAGAATTCTTTTAATCAGAGGTCCAGACAAGCACCATGCAGTCTGGGAGCACAAATGATTTTCACAGCCTCCTTAATGTGAGTGTTGGCATGTATGTATGAGGTAACTTTAATCATTATGAATAATTATGATCACTTTATTTCAGTTGATGCCATTTTGGGATGTTCATTAGTTTTATCTTGTTTAAAATAATGCTAGGAGGTGGCAGATGCTCTATTTAAAATATTTAATCTTTAAGGAGAGAAACAAAAACTCATAATAGTGAAAAAGATATTGAAAGTATGAAAGTATAGTACAAATTTCACTTGGGCAAGTGAAACAACTCCAAAGTGATAAACTTTATTTAATTGAGGCAGATCACTACCGCACATATTTTGCACTTGACCATAAGTATTTAATTTTCTCAATGTATCACATGTTTATAACACATTGATACACTCAAAAAGTGACAGGTAACAACTGAAAAGAACCAATATCTTCTTTAGAACTTAATTGCCTAAGAATAAAGGTTTATGTTTCAAAATTGATAATGAAAGCCTTTTACTGAGTCTAGGGCTGACATGATTATTAAGTAAAAGTTGTCACGTTGTTTCCAAATATAGTGTCTCATGGTATATGTGCCCTGCCCACCTCTTCTAACAATAAGAACTGTGCATTTTCCAAGAAACGTGAAAACAGTTATCGTTAGCAATTAATTGAATATGTATGAACACTGCATTGTTATTGCTACCTTTCTTAGTATCCTTACAGTATCCTTGTTCCCCATATTTGAGTTTTCTTTGTGTTTTCTAGTGTACAACTCCCACTGTCCCACAAAAAAGTTTGTCTAAAATATACTAGTATTTTAGTATTGCAATTGCATAAACAAATAAATCAAAGTAATTTACGGTCATAGGGTGTACAACCTCATATCTTTTGTTTACTACATGACTGCACTATTTGCAATGACCACAAATAAGCATACCATGTAAAATATTTTGGGGAGACATATCTATACACAGCTACTCTTTCCTGATAACATTTTATTTGTATACTATAGCTGATATCATACGATATCCTCCTGTCATCTGTAATCAAAATATTTAAAATATAAAGTATTTTAAATATTATAAAGTGTTTTTTAATTGTATACACCCCCCTGCTGTCAGTAGCATATTTAATCATACGTTTCACTCTTACTCCTTTGTTGATGTTTAACATCTCACTTTTCTGGTGGTCTTCTTTGAACCTAAATCTAGCTTTTTCGACAGTATAGAATGTTCTCTATACCATCTCTTCAGAATATTTTTTATCTCTGTGGATCATCTGAGTAGCATGTTCCAGAAAAGACCACTGCTAACTAATATTCATACTGACACGATCACATTGCCCCTTAGGGATGCTTTTATATGCAAATGAAAGTATAATTTAGGCAAGACTGAAATGGTATTCAGAATGGAGGAAAGTCAAATATTTCAAATACGCCCCAGCCCATTTATTTTAGTATGGACAAAGAATTCAAATTGCCCCTTAGGGATCCTGACTTTTATATGCATGTGAAAGTATAATTTAGGCAAGACTGAAATGCTATTCAAAATGGAGGAAAGTCAAATATTTCAAATAAGCACCAACCTATTTATTTTAGTATGGACAAAGAATTCAAAAGACTAAACCCAACATTCCTCATAATTTCATCTGTATAGGACTATTAAATTCCAGCGTCACAAAAATGGGATTGAGATACGGAAAATCAAACTCATGTTCCTGTAAAGAGAACATGTTATAGCATATGTAAATAAGAGTGCACATATATTTTCATCTGTATCAGGAGCAGACAGTGAGAACATAAATGATAAAATCCAAGACCTAAACAAGCAAGAGTACAGTAACAAGTAGCTACATTTTAAAGCTGCCTAGAGATAATCTGACGTAACAGCACTAAACTATTATTATATTATATGCAGGATGATAAGTCCCCCATCTGTCCTAGAGGGGGTATCCCTACATATACGCGTCTCAAAGTGAGATTACAGGAGCTCAAGAAATGGCTACAGTGTGCTGCTTTTTTGCTGTACAAAACCTTTACACTTTCTTCAGATTTATGTGTCCTGAATAACTTGTGGTTGGCCTGCCAACTGCATAAAGACCTGTTTGTTCATTTTAATTATATAAATGTGACATGTGAAAAGGCAATAAGGCATGTGTTTTGTATTACATCATCCTGTGGTATTTTCAGTGCTTTCAATGATTTATTTATTTTTTTTTTGCTAGTATTTCTGATTTTCAGTTTGTGAGTCTGTTTTCTGAATTTGGTATTTTTGATTTTGGTCATATAGTATTCATGGCATACAATGTAGAATGGATACATGTATATTGTAATTTTGTGATTCACATCATAGTGATAGCACAAATGTTCTTAATAGTAGCAATTGTTATGTAATTCAAAAACCTATGCATGCTTAATCAGCATTTATAAATAAATAGTACAATATATCTCAGGGAAAAGTTTTCACTTTACATTTTCTTGTTCTGTGTATTAAGGATATTTTCATTCTTTCAAATGCAGATGTTAATGAGTGCCAGCAAAATAAAGAAATCTGTGGTAATCACTCTAAATGTGATAATACCAATGGAAGCTACAAATGCACATGTCAGCAAGGATTCCGACCTAAGTCTGGGAAAAATAGTTTCACTGATGCTTTCACTTCTGGATGTGAAGGTAAGGACATTATTGCAACAGCAATAGCAGATCATATTTAATGAAAAGAATGTCTGACTTTGCAGTATCATTCTTCTGCTAGAGACATGAACTGCTTTCTTGTTCCCTGTTTATATTATGCATTTTAAGAACTGAGAGAACTGTAGAATACTGGAATAAACTTGAAATAACTGGAAGAAACTGGAATGAGGCTGGAACAAATGTCTTTACTTTTAGTTACCCAGAATGGTGCTGAAAAGGTACCAGTCTATC
Source organism: Protopterus annectens (assembly GCF_019279795.1). Lineage (NCBI taxonomy): Eukaryota > Metazoa > Chordata > Ceratodontiformes > Protopteridae > Protopterus > Protopterus annectens. The sequence continues at coordinate 56,993,915 of NC_056738.1, forward strand.
TATTATGTGACAAATATTCTGGTACCTTTCAGAATAAAAGTCTGCATAAACTCTAGTTCTGTTAAGAATGTTTTATTATGCACAGTACAGGTAGGGGTAGATGTCAACTATATCTGAGTCAAATCTTTCTGTCTCCAATAACAGTGCTGATAAACTGAAATACACTAAATTATAATGTCTGTAGCATCTGCACCTTATTATATTCACAATTATTTCTTGCCTCCTGAATAATACAATGAATATTCTGGAATGCTGGATATTTGACTGGACTTCTGTACTCAGTCTCAAGTGTCTGTACCAAACTTCTGTGGACTGCACTGCACTGACTTTCTGCTATCGGGCCAAACTAACTTCTTTAAGTATACCTCCTAATAATACTAAAACCCTGTAAATTTCCTACACACATCTTTAAGCTTGGCTCCCAGGCCTTTTTGTACTTAATGTACTGCACATTTTGTTAGCACATTTTATTCTTATCAGTATTCTTGACTGAAGGTTACTGAAACATTTCTTTCTATTGAACTGCATGTAAATTGTAAAATGAAGATATAGGTCTGCTTTAATATGGCTGCATTTCTAGGCCTATGTAAAGAGAATACTATATTAATGTCAAAAAACTACATTTAAGTGAAACCTAATCTTACAGTTCCCCCTGAGACCCCCTAAACAGGTGTCTGCTTTTGTAGTTACTTTGAAATATGAAATATATAGTGAAGAGACAGGCCTGACCTTACATTTTTGGGCCTATGCAAGATCTTTTTTTACTAACTGTATTTAAGGAGTTATTAAAGTATAACAATTATCACTGAAATTACTGAACTGGGATTTACTTCTATAAGTACTTTATAAATGTATTAATATAACATGGAAAAATACTATAATAATTAATGACCTAGTTTAAAGAGGCAGAAATCACCCTGCCCTCCCAGGCTACAACTCATTCCATACCTTTCCGCCCCAGAATACAGCCGGAATCTCCAAAGGTGGTGGTGTCTCCATATTCTTAAAGGATACGCACACTTCTAGACTGGTAGCCCAGCATAATGCATCTGAGATATTTCAGGTACAACTAACACTGGGTAAGATAGTGATACAAGTCATAGCCTGCTACAGAACCCCAAACATGTCCCTAGACTCTCACTCCAAGTTCTTAAGCACCCTGGAATCTATCAAGGTCCAACCCAATACTCTCATACTGGGTGACGTCAACTACCCTTTCATGAACTGGGAAAACTATTCAAATACCAATGTACAGGCCTAACGCTTTCTAGAATTTATCAATTCCAGTGCCCTGGATCAGCTAATTCTGACCCCCACTAGAGGAAGCAACATCCTCGACCTGGTTATCACCAACATGGGAGACCATTGCTCCACACCTATAGTCAATTCCTCCTTGGATAAATCTGACCACAAACTGATCACCATGGAAATCTCCATCTCACCTACATCCCCGCTAAGGTGACCACCCTGAAAAATTTCTCTAAAGCCGACTTTGAGCTCCTAAAAACAGAGGTGGCTAACTTCTCGACACCCATGCCAATGGAAAATAGCTGTATGACTACTGACTCATACACCAATACACTGTACGAACCTGCAGACAAATGTATAGACCTTGCCATACTAAATAGACCTAAGATGCTCTCCTCCAAAAAAAGGAAGCCAATCTAGTGGTCCCCAGCCATCAATAAACTCAACAACAGAAGGAAGAAACTGTTGCAGAAACAAATGACGTCACAAGACTGGAAAACCTCCCTTATCAGTCTCAACAAAAAGCTGAGATCCCTTATCAAATCCTCTAAAGCCAGCTATGAAGGCAGAATTGCAGCTGACACCAAAAATAACTACAAAGCCTTCTATAGCTATATCAAAAACCTCAAAGGCAATACCTAGATTTGCTCTGAGTTATTGCACAATGGCACCTCCTATACTTAGCCAACAGATATAGCCAACATACTGGCCGACAGATTCAGTGCCAACTTTACGCCTCTTCCCCCTCCAAGGGCCCTATCACAATACAAGAAGAAAGCCTTGTACCCACCATTTCTGTGGCACAGGTAAAAGCTGCATTGCCCAAAGCCAAGAATACAGCATCCATGGGACCTGATAATATCCACAGCTGTGTCCTACAGGAGCTACAAAATGAACTGACACCAAATCTGTGTGCCCTTTTCAATCACAGTCTTACCTCAGGCTATGTCCCTAATGAATGGCACACTGCTACAGTCATCCCGCTCCATAAAATGGGAGCAACTACAGACCCTGGGAACTATCGCCCCATTAGCCTGATGAGTCTGGTATACAAAGCTATGGAGCGCATCATCATGGACCTGCTTAACAAATATATAGGCAATCTCCAAACTCTTGACCCCACACAGTTAGGCTTTGTCAAAGGGAGAGCTTACCTGCTGAACCTGGTTAACTTCTTCAAGGCAGTCACCAAGGCTGTGGATGAGGGTAAGGCAGTGCATACAGCCTGCCCTGACCTCACCAAGGCCTTTGATACCATTTCCCAGTCAGGTATCATTGATAAACTCACCAAACTAGGCATAAGTCCTTACATTACTAGTTGGGTTGCAAACTGACTCACAGACAGGACCCACAGAGTGAAAGTTGCAGATTCCAAGTCAGACTGTTGAACAGTTATGAGTGGAGTCCCACAGGGCTTGGTCCTGGGCCCTGTCCTGTTTGGCATCTACTTCTCAGAAGTCCAGGCCAACAGTGAAGGCCTTTTACTGACCAAGTTCGCTGATGACTGTAAGGTAGGAGCCATTATCAACTCTCCAAATGATGCAGACATACTACAAAAGGGCCTCTCAGAGACCAAAGACTGGTGTCAGAACAATGGCCTGAAGCTTAACGCCAAAAAATGCATTACCATCCCCTTTGGAAAAAAACTAAATTCCCACAAATTACCACATTGATGGGAGCCCACTGAACATTGAAGGGGCCATAAAAGATCTGGGCACCCAGGTCCACATTCACCTCACCTTTGCCCACCATATTGCCACTGTGGTCAGAAAGTCCTTCTACGTGGCACATCTTATAACCAAAGGTTTCACATCCAGGAAGAAAGAGGTCATCATCCCTCTCTACTCATCCCTCATAAGACCAATCATTGAATATAACACCCTGTTTGGCATGTACCTGACCAGACACATAAAACAGCTGGAGAAGCCACAAATGTACCTCACAAAAAGGATCCTAGGCCTTAAACACATGTCCTACATTAACAGACTCAAGAAATGTCAGCTGTTCTCAGTCTCTTGTCATCTACTTAGAGGTGATCTCTGCTTGACTTACAAAGCCATGTCCAACCCAGCCCTACTTGAAATGCTACACCTAAAGAAATCCCAATCCCCCCACGCCACACACTCCAGAGATCACAACCACATTACCACAATTAACAGAATATGCTGGAGGGACAGGTTCATCTTCCAAAAACTGACCATACTCTGGAATAAGCTTCCCATTCATGTCAACCAGAGCACCTCGCTGCCTCTCTTCAAGAGAAATCTTGACGAGTGGATGAGTAACAGAAAGTTCACTCCAGGGATCATTCCAGTTGCCTTACTGGATAGGGGTGCTGTGAACTAACATTGGGTGGCACAGTGCCTGGGCAATTTGTTTTGGGCCAGGTCTGTAAAGGCTCCAGGGCCATTAGCCTAGTACACACCTATGAACCTATTACTATATCTAATATAACAGCTTTAAGATAATTTGTCCTTATCTGGTAAATAAACTTGCAATTTTAATTTTAACCACAAGGTGTCACTTGAACATTATGGTCTGTTAACTTTTGAAAATCTTTGAAGTCTCTTAACTTTATGATTTAATGTGTTATAACTGGTATTAAATATTTCATATAGCCATTTATAAACCCTCTTTTTACACAGATAATGTATGCATCTTGAACCATATTTACCATATACTGTATTGTTTCTGTAAATCGTCTGCTAGATTTGTTACTAATAATTCTGTCCATTTATCTTTTTAATTTCTATGTGCTGCAATAGATGTCTGCATTTTAAATCTATGTCTTAAATATCCTGTAAATGTTTATGTGCTGCAATAATAGAAGGACATTTACTAAAACCTATGCTTTCCGCATTTCAGATGTATATCTTTCCATACCCTGTCAGTGTCTTTTTAACTTTCTGTGTAATGTATAATGATTATTAGGTAGTGTGTACTGCATTCTGTAACAAATTAAGCCTGACCTGTCATACCTTGAGTGTATTAAATAACTATTACTACTTATTCTTTAGATAACTTATCTCAATAATCCTGTTACAAGTAATTCTGCCACTTTACCCTTAAAATTAATCAGAGCTGTGATGTCATTTTGAAAAATCTGTTCTAATTATAAATGCATATTATTTACACATGTTGTAATCCTGTTAAAATGTATAACTGAGTATGGATGTTATACTCTGAAACATGACTGTAATCTGTGCTAAAGTGATACATACTTATACTGAACTTCAGAAGTAGCAGTGTATAAATAATGTATTTTAGAAACTAACTAAACTAACACTAAATGAATATCTTTTCTGCCAGTATCATCTGAACACAGATAAAAACATAAAATGAAAACTAGTACTGTTTTACAGTTGTCTGAGAACATAACCTGAAATTAAAACTTTAGCTTGAAATACTTGTCTGAAAACACTTCTGTATACTTGCTTTAACTCTAATTCACATAATTATACATCTGTTGTATACACATTTTAACTGTAAAGAAAACTTTATTTAGACAACTAAAGCACATTTGCATATGTACATTTAACATACGGTTTATGTACTGAATAAAGAAACATCGAAAAAAAAATAATCTTCACTTCTGACTTCTGTGGTTCTCTGGAAATCTTGGTGATCTGAAAACAGGCATGGGCTAACCCAGAGCTTGCAAAATAGACAATTTACTTTATATTCTCCCAAGGCATCGCTGGGACATTGAAAGAGCCACCTTCATGTCCAAGGGTCCTTTGATGTGTCTGTTATACAGTTAGGCTCTCAGATTCCCCCCACCCATCTCTAGTGCAAGTCTATGTGGTGTATGTAATGATTCTTTCTGACTGTATTGAAAAACATGCATTCTGGAATACCAGACTAGAAATTATCCAAAAATCAAACTGGCACCGTGTCTCTCTGTAGCAATATCTGCAAAGCACACAAAAAAGCAGTATCGGGTCCTTAAGATAATGTTTGCAGCTTTAAAAATTATAAACTGATACCATTGCTTGTTGCCCTGACTCTATTCATAATTTTTGGCATGAAATAAACTTATTATTAATACAGAAATTCTTGTAGGTCTGTAACCAAACTGATAATGTACTATAGTGAAATAAACCAATGTTACTAATAAATAAATTCTTTTAAGTCTGTAGCCAAACTAATAATGTACTGTAGTGAAATAAACCTATGCTAAATAAATTCTTGCAGGTCTTTAAATGAACTAACGTACTATAGTGAAATAGAAAGGCTTTAACTTCCTCGCTGAATCAAACAAAAACCTCAGTGGCATTTTCTTCCCTGTCATAAAATACTCAAATGAAACTAAAGTAGTAATCTGACACTGTACCGCTTCATCAGCATTTTTGCATTTCTGCGTCTTTATAAAATGAATCTTAATATTTGAATTTTCGTTTACTCTGTGACCCTTATGTCATAATTTACAAAAATTGTCTTCAGTGTTCAGTTCTCTGCCCACATCTCTACCTGTAGCTAATCTTTCAGCTTATGTCATTTAAATCTTTCAGTACTAACTAATGCTGCAAAGATTTATCACTGCTGTCTACAGTTTTCTTGGATACATAACAAGATAATATTTAGCTGATCTTTATCATACTGTTTTATGGTTTACAGTACATCTTTAATGATGCTGCTGAGTTGGCATATCATCTGATAATTCAGTTATTTACTTATGTGCCTATGATGTGCTCTGATAAACTGCATTTTCTGCATGAAATATATATAGTCTTGAACAATTTACACATACACATTTATTACCAGAATTGAACTGATCTGATTCTGTCTATCCTTTACAAGTATGCAAAGTGTCCTACTATAGTACAATTTCATTGCATTCTTTTTCTGACATAAGACTTGAACTTGTGGCTTTAATCACACATAATATTTCTACTGCACTCTTTTCTTGCATGAGATCTGAATCTTTCACTGTACTGTCACTTTTAAAAATGTAACATTGACTTTAAATTCTACATTCTGTAAAACTAGCAAAACATTATTTAATATGTGTAAATGCTCTTCTGTCTGTATCTGTGCCAAGATATTATTTATGCATTGCAAAACTGTTACCATAATTGAATGGTCTTAACAATGTCTGCTGCAACAAAACAATAACACATAATTCCTCTACCAGATCTGTAACTGTAAACCATTTATTCTATAAATATAGTAAAAGCTGCACACAGGTTACGAAACAAAACAAGGCTGTTCGTATCCAGTATCTCAATATAAGACAAATATCATGTTGATTCAGATGTCAGCAGCAAACTTTTATTACATAAAATCGGCCGATGTGTAAAATGTTTATATTTGAAATAACACTTGAGACATTGCAAATGCTTGCTTTGTGTTTTGTCAGGAAATCTGCATGTGACGAACACTAACTGTGCTAATGTCTCTATCTGCAATACTGTGACTTAACTCTGTATTTTGAATTACATATGCTGTAGCATTTACCCTGGTTTCTGAAGCCTGTAAACTAGAAATTGGTATAGTTTGCATGTTATTTAAGTCTAAAACCATACTGACATTAGAAGATGAATATAGTATTGTTTTATAAGAAAATATGTCCGTTACCTCACTCATTATAGTGTGCTTCTGTGTTTTAACCCTTTTGCATCCAGAAAGATTCACATTCCTGAACTAATAACATTGAAATTTAAATGGACATTTTTGGAACATAGTTTTTTTAGACTGCTTTACAGAATTTTTAACTTTAAACCATAGACGTACTGGTGCTTTTATTATAGAAGTACTATTTAACATAGATGTATTAATTTAGCTAGAAAATACACTGTAATAAAAGTGAATGCTTATATAAGGAAAGCTGAAGTGTTGAGAAGGTGAACAGGCATCTCACAGATTTTTTAACTTCCTCTTGAAAGGATTTCCTTAGCTCTGCCACATCATGCTGGAAACATTTGCTTGCTTTGGAGATGGCAGAGTTTTTTTAATACATTGCTGTTAACTAAATAATGTCTTTTATTCAGGTACCTAGTAGAGTATGAAAGTTTTTTAAGACTTTACTGTAGATTTTTTGAAGTAATGTTTTGAGGAACACTGCTGCTCTGTAAAATACACAATTTGTTAATGATCAGCTCTATATTTGCAAGTTTGCTGTATGGTTTTGGGACTCACTTTAACTGTAAATATTGCCCCCCCTGTCTATAATGGTTTGCCAGGAGAACTGCAGAATGCTGGAAGTAACTGGAAGAAACTGGAATGAGGCTGGAATGAATGTCTTTATTTTTTAATTACCTGAACTGTGCTCACCATGTGCCAGTTTCTCCATTATGTGTCAAAGCTTCTTTTAACTTTAAGAATAAAAAGTCTGCATGACTGTAGTTTGGTTAAGAATGTTTTACTATGTACACTGGATGTAGATTTCAACAATATCTGAATCAAATCTTACTGTCTCCAGTAACTGTGCTGATAAACTGAAATAGACTGAATTATAATGTCCGTAGCTTCTGCACTCATTATACTCAGAATTAATCTTTTCCTCCTGACTAATACAACTAATGTTCTAGAATGCTGGATATTTGACCTGACATCTGCACTCACCCTCACGTGTCTGTACCAAGCTTCTGTGGACTGCACTGCAATGATTTTCTGTGTGTTAGTCCAAACTAACTAACTTTCTTCTGTGTCTGAAGTATACCTCCTAATAAATTTCCTACATGCCTCTTTAAGGTTGGTTCCCAAGCATGTTTGTACTTAATACACTACATATTCTCTTAGCACATTTTATTCTTGTCAGTATTCTTGACTGAAGGTTACTGAAACATTTCTTTCTATTGAAACTGCATGTAAACTGTAAAATGAAAATGTAGGTCTGCTTTAATTTGGCTGCATTTCTAGGCCTACGCAAAGAGAATGGTATGTTAAGGTCTAACAAACTATATTTACGTAAAACTTAATATTAACATGCATTAATCCATATTTAATGATTTGCATATCTCAAAACTATTCTTTTTGGGAGTTATCTCATTTAAGATATCACAGTTAAATCTATTCAAGTGCATCAGAAGAAATGCAAGTTCTAGTGCTGATGCCTAGAACATCAACAACTGTACATGGTGCATGAAAATGTATAGAATGTAAAAAGTGTATAAACTACCAGATCTCATTTAGTATTTGAAAATATCTGCAGTGGTACTAAAATTCAAATTCTGATTTATGTCTATATGCAAAGCATAAAGCAATAATGTGCATTACTATATCAGATGTACTGTCTCAGTCACAAGCCAGTACATCTGGCACTGAGAAGGTTGTCTGCACAAACACAATGAACACCACACCTCTAACACCACCCACATCTGTACAATACACTCCTACATATGTGGGGGTTCTCAACAAAAAAATACCGAAATAAAACAAACCTCCGTAGCAAAAACATACATGCACATCACAACTCACAGCATCAAGCATCACACAAGTACACACATCTGTGTCTCACAGCCTCTAAGGCCCAACCACAAACCCAACATACTAGTCATAGGAGATTATATCATGAGACACACAGATGTGCCCCTCACCAGGCTAGATAAGGAGAAAGTTACAGTAAGTTGCTAGTCAGGTGCTAGAATCCACCATATGATGCATGCACTCAAGTCTCTTAACAACAGGTACTGTTATGACTCTGTCATAGTGTATGTTGGTGTGAATGACTTGAGATGTACCTCTCTGGAATATATGAAGAGAGACATGATTGATCTCACTGAATATGTGTCCCAGGCAGGTATGTCCTTAGCCTTAAGCAGCATCCTACCATCACCCAGAATGATACCTCAATACATACAGAAAATGATTGACTTTAACAATTGGCTTAATTTCTGGTGTCATTCCAAGGGGATCCATTACCTGACAGCCTGGGAGGACATGTTTGACAGACCACAATGCTTTGCTAGAGATGGTCTTCATCTGTCTCCCCTGGGCTTTAGGCTTCTGGTAAAGGCTCTTGAATCCCCCATAGTGTCTTTTTTAGGCAAAGTCCTAAGCACAAAATTACCAGCATGAAAAATTCTTATAAATGAAATTTAAAGGTCATACTGCTAACCGCTAGGAGTCTTAGCATGAAACTGCACTCATTGCAAGCATTCTTTGCCCTGGAGGATGCTGACATTTCTGCAGTCACTGAAACCTGGTTCAAAGCTGTAGAGAGTGCCCCAACTGTACCAGGTTACTCATCCTATCATACTTTCAAATCCCAAACGGAGGGCTACAAAGCCAAAGGAGGTAGAGTTTCAATATTTATCAAAGACATACACTCCTCCAGGCTGGTCAAATGGTATGACACACAGAAGACACTCCAAGTGCAGTTAACTGTTGACAAAACATCTATTCAAATCATAGCTAGCTACAGACCCTCAACCATGACACAGGACACCCACTCCACCTATCTGGACTTACTTGAATCCATCAAGATTCAACCCTCTATCCTGATCCTGGGTGACTTTAACTATCCAGTCATAGAGCGGAGACCTATTCTAGCCCAAACATGAATGCCCAGAGATTCCTCGACTTTGTCAATGTCAATGCATTGGATCAGCTTGTCGACACCCCTACGAGAGGTGAAAATATCCTGGACCTGGTCCTAACCAACATGAGTATCCACTGTAGCACTCTTACAGTGTCATCCTCCTTGGCAAGATCCGACCATAAAGTGATCACTTTTGAAGTCATCATCTCCCCTGCCCCCTCTTGTCAGGGTCAAATGGAAAAACATTTCCAAAGCAGACTACAATTTCCTCAGAGCAGGTATAAGCAGTTTTATGGTCATCACTCCTTCAGTTGGCACTAGCACTAATGTCCAAGCCTATACCAAAAAACTGTATGAGCACCTACATAGCTGTATGGACTCAGGAATACCTGACAGGACCAAATCATCTTCCTCAAGGAAGAGTAAACCTGTCTGGTGGACAGCAGCAATAAAAAAACTCAATAATAGAAGGAAAAAATTGCTGTCCAGGGCCAAGAAGGAGCAGGTGCCAAGTTGGAAGCAATTTCTCCTTTGTCTGAACAAGCAAATAAGGTCACTGGTGTAATCCTCTAAGGCTAACTTTGAGACAAAATTGTCCACACCCACTAAGGACAATCACAAGGCCTTCTTCACATACGTCAGCAATCTCAAAGGCAACACCCACATTTGCTCTGAACTGGTGGTCAATAACACCACATACATAAACATGGTAAATATAGCCAACCTGCTGGCAGACAGGTTCAGTGAAAACTTCACCTCCCCGTCCCCCATCAGTAACCCAGGACATGCCCAGCACGTGCCCACTACCATCATCACCAGGGAGCAGGTCCTTAATGCCCTCTCAAAGTAAAAAAATACAGTCTCCATAGGACCCAATAACATCCCTGGCTGTATCCTACATGAACTCAGGCATGAACTCTCTGCTCCATTAGACAACCTATTCAACCAAAGCCTGAGCACCAGCTTCCTCCCAGCTGAATGGAGGACAGCCACTGTCATCCCTCTACACAAAGGTGGAGCATCCACTGACCCAGGCAATTATGGGCCCATCAGCCTAAGTAGCCTGATCTGCAAGGCCATAGAATGCATTATTATGGACCTTATAAACAAGGACATTGGCAACCTCCAAATGCTTGACCCCACACAGTTTGGTTTTGTCAGCGGGAGATCATGCCTGTTAAACCTGGCCGACTTCTTTGAAACAGTCACCAAAGCCATGGACAAAGGGAAGATGGTGCACACTGCCTACCTTGACCTAGCCAAAGCCATTGACACTAGTCCCCACTCTGGCATAATAGATAAATTCTCCCAGCTAGGCATCAACCGGTATGTTACCAGATGGGTAGCTAACTGGCTCACTGATAGAACCCACTCAGTCAAAGTAGGGGAAGCCACCTCTAGTAGTAGACCTGTAACAAGCAGTGTACCCCAAGGTTCGGTCTTTGGGCCTCTACTGTTTGAGATATACTTTTCTGAGGTGCAAGCCAACACCAGTGGTCTGTGGCTGACCAAGTTTGCAGATGACTGCAAGCTGGGCGCTATCTTAAATTCCCCTAATGATGTGAATGTTTTCCAAGAGGGCCTTACCCAAACTAATGACTGGTGCCAGAAGCATGGCCTCAAATGAATTCCAAGAAATGCATCATTATCCCCTTGAGGGAAAATGTCAATCCCACTAATTATCACATCAATAACAATGTACTAGGCATGCAATCAGTCATGAGGGACTTGGTCACCCAGGTTGATAGAAACCTGACTTTTGACCACCACATTGCCTTCATTGTATGGAATGCTTTCTACATGGCCCACCTCATAAATATGGGTATTTCATCCAGGAACAAGAAGGTGATAACATCCCTGTACTCCTCCCTTATCAGACCCATTATTGAGTACAATGCCTCCTTCTGCATGTACCTTGCCAAGCACATGCAGCAGTTGGAGAGACCACAGAGGTTCCTGACCAGGAAAATACAGGGTCTCAAACACCTATCCGCTACAGCTAGGCTAAAAGCCCTATCCCTCTACTCAGTCTTATACAGACTGATCAGAGGTGACCTGTGCATGGCATACAAGGTCATTACAGACCCAGCCTTGATGGAGTTGCTGCATATCCATATGATAAACTCCACTTGTGCAACCCACATGCAATGCCTTAACCTGGTCTGTGACATTAACAGAACTTGTTGGCAGAATAGATTTGTCTCCCAAAGACTCCCCCATCTGTGGAATAGACTCCCTCTCCATGTCAAGCCGAGTATCTCTCTAGCCCTCTTTAAGAGGAACCTGTCTGACTGGATGGAAAACAGAAAATATACCCTGGGATCCCATCTGTGTCCCTGCTGGACAGGGGAAACAGGTGCTGACTTTGAGGGAACATGTGCAAAATTCTTGGCTAGACTTATAAGGGCCTCCTGGCCAATAGCCTAGTATCATCCTATGAACCTATGAACCTATATTTGATCAAAAAGAAACATTGAATTACAATAAAGCAGCAGCAACTTTAATAGAAAGATGACTGGCATACAGTGTTTTGATTTTCATGCTAGCAGAATAAAATGAGTTGCTTAGGCTCAACAGCAGAGTGAAACACAAGATAGGAAATTAAATGAAATAATAATTTATTTATAATGTTCAGGATTTCCTAGCTGCTAGCTGGTGAACAGCAAAACTACAATGTGTCTTAAATTGTCTTTGGAAGGAGTAAGTTAAACTGTGAACATTTTACAAATGACAAGTTTACCTAAAATCTACTGGAGAGAGCAATATCCCCCTCAACCCATGCAGCCTGTGAAGTTGCTATAAGGGGTCCTTACTTTGTTTATAAGAGCCTGTGGCAAATCCACTATTACCGATGTAGATTTTCTTCCTTTAAGGACTACCTCACCTCTTTTTTCAGATAATCTATCTGTACCTGATTTAATTTATGAATCCTTGATTCTAATATAATTTTAAACCTATCCCAATTGAAGCACCCCACTGCAGAATATGCTTCCACAAAATACACCCCAAATGTCATAGTCAGTCCTAGTGCTTTTACAGAGTTTTTTCCATATATTATTCTTAAGTGAATTTACTGTGATCCATTTTCCTGGAGAGCACATAAAGCCTTTGAGTATGCAATAGAAACAGGGGCAAACGGTAGGTTGCTTCTCATTTGCCACTTTCTTGCTCATGTGAGCATATTCTTAAAAATGCTAACTGATTTCCTTCTTGCCTGTTGATAATGCTAAACTTCAGTGACCAGTTTTCATGACATAAGAATTCTAGTCAATAATGAATCAGTGTTTTTGTTTTATTAAGTTATTCCGTTTTTTTAAAGCATCTTTTTTGACAGGTTATTATTGCTGACTTTTAGTAGAATTCAACTTTTCTCAAGTAGACTGAGATAATTAATAGACTGAATTTTTTTTAATTTCATGAAAATAAGCAAGTTTCATCACCTAGTTTTCTTCCTCACTTGTGCTTCAAACATCTTAGATCTCTGAAAAAGCAGTTGCAATGGTGGATTTCCCAGATTCAATCCAGTCTCTGCCTACTCTTTGGTCGACTGACTCCCACCCAGGATCTACATGTAGATGTGTCAAATCTGGCTTGGGGAGCATGGACAGGCCTTATGAGAGTTCAAGGCCAGTAGTCCCCCAAAGAGATAAGGGAGCACATCAATGTCTAGGAGATGAACCTCTTTCAAGCTCAGCAGGTGTTTTCCCACCTGAGGAACCTAGGACCCATAAGGATTTTTAAGACAACTCAACAATAATGTGGTATATTAACAAGTGGGGGGAGGGGGAACTAGTCCTAACAGCTGTGCAGGCTAGCTGTTCTGGCATGGGACCAAGGTATAATGGCAAATCTGTCCCTGCAGGTTGTTTACTTTCCATCCAAGGACAGCATTCTTGCAGACTCACTAAGAAGGTCCACAGAAGACCTCAGGAATGGATGTTAAACAGAGAGGTCTTCTTGGGCATAGACCACAGAAAGGGTATTTCTCAAATAAATCTGTTTGTTTCCTCTCAGAACAGGCTGCTCAAACTCCTTTGCTCCAGTATTCCTTTTACCCATCCATGGAGAATGGATGCCGTATATATCTGTTGAGAGGGAGTACGTCTGCACCCCCAATCCCAAAAGGTTCTCTTGAAGATCCAGTGGGAGAACCAAAAATCTTTCTTGTGGCTCACGTATCACTAGTTTCCCCCTTTTTTTACACCTAGCCAAGGGCCATCACTACAAGTTACCCAAAAAAGTGGACTTGTTTGCATAATAAAGGGCCCTCTGATTCATCTCAATTTTTAGGTTCTTTGCTTGACTTTTTGGATGACAGAATCTTAATTCGTTTAAAAAACATAAAAAAATTAGTAGTCTTAAAACTGTGTTGATGAGCTCATTCACAATAATTTCCAAAAATCATGAAATCCAGGTAGTTTTCAAAAGCAACAAGCCTTTATTCATCACAGACAAGCGATCCTCAGTAACAAAAAAAATCAGAAATACTTTACAATGTTAAACATATCAGCATTTATACACTTAGACATAGATGTGGAAGATATATGTATTGTTTAATTTTAAACCAGCCTATTCAAGGCTGTAAATGTACATTTAAGAACAGCAAGTTCTAATTAGATAATATTTATGGTTAGATAGCTATGTGCATTTTATCTTGTATCTGTTTAGTCAGCTTTTTTTACTTATCTACCTATGTATATGATTTTAGTTCTTATAACAGACCTGATGAAGGCTTTATTGCACTAGTTAACCGAAAGCGAATTTAGTTAAAAGTCAGTCTTTTTATATGTATGGTATAGTTTTATTAATACCTTATTTTGGGATATGGGTTGCAAATGGATAAGTAATGTTTTCCTTAACTAAGATTTAGTTTGATATAATCAGTAGAAGTGTGTGGAGGTGGGTACTTGCCAGCACAAGTGACCTTCCAGAATAGATGCTGCTTAGGCTAATTTTTACTGGAGACCTCCAAAGGGGTGATGTGCAATGTAGTAACAAGGTGCATATTTGCAGCACAATAGAAAGGAGGGTCCTTGATGGTCACCAGGCATGATTAAAAAACATGTTCTATTTTTTGATGTACATGGAAACACCTTTTCTTGACAGAAAAGTATGTAAATTATTGTGTTTTTGTTTTTTCTTTCTGTCTAAAGTATTGATATAATAACAAATGATGCCTTGAAGAGAAACATTTTGACTTTACATTTTCCTGGTTTATATAAAGTGTTTTTTTTTCTTTGAAATGCAGATGTTGATGAATGCAATACAATAGGAATTTGTGGCAATTTTTCAGCATGTATCAATACAGAAGGAAGTTACACATGCACATGTCAGCAAGGATTCCAGTCAAAGTCTGGAAAGCATAATTTCACTGATGTAGCCACTTCTGGATGTGTAGGTAAGGGCATTATTGTAGTTGTTAAGGCAGACAAAGCTTTACAGTTCTGTAATGTCTTACATCTACTACAAATGTAATCATCTGTGCATTATTTATTTGTTCATTTATTCATTTTCTGATAACCTGTTAAATCCAGTTCATGGTTGCATGGGAGCAGGAGACCTACTTAGCACAGAGAAAATACAATGCAGTAAAACAAAAATCATGATTAGGATGTGAGTCAGTTACAGGTCTCACACATGCATACACACTCATGCCGTCCCATGCCACACATACCTTCAGGGAGTTCAGAGGATCTCCAGTTCACCTGCTGCACATATCTAGGAAGTTGAAAAAAAAACAGCAGCATCCAGAAAGTAGACACATAGGGGCAAAATGATGCACAAACTCCAAATTGAAGGCTCTCCAGACAAACTAAAGTGGAGAACCAGGTGTTGTGAGGCAGTAGCATTAACTGTAGTCCTGGACTTATACTTGTTAGTTAATTACTCTGGTAATATGAAGGTGTCAGACTTACAATAGTTAGATATCCACTCTGGTAATGTCAAAGTAGCACTGTTGAATGCTTTGATCCTTTGCAGCAAAATCTCTGAACTTGAGGCCTTCCTTAGCATTGAAGACATCAGCATTTGTGCAGTAACAGAAACGTGGTTCCAGAGTAGTGATAGCACTCCTGACTTTCCATGGTACAATGGCTATCAAGGGTTCACATCAATTGGCAACTGCAGATGATTATATGTGTTTATCAATTGTATCTCACCACATTCTGTATAATGCAAACCTGGAAGTGGTTCAGCTTGTAGCTGTACTCAGTAAAATTAATTGGCATATTATATCCAATTAGAGAATCCCATCTATTACCCCTTTAAAACATAAGGAATAACATAAAGAGTTAGAAAAGACAACTGAACCAAATTCCTTTTTTATGGGTGACTTCACTGATACAGATATAAACTGGTAAACATTTGCTATCAACAGCAAGTATGCCCAGCTGTTCCTGGACTTTGTAAATGGCAATATACACAATCAGATTGTTCCCATCTACCTGATATGTTGATCAACTCACCCTTTTCCTAAAATGTTTTCCTCAGTTGTTACCACTCCTTAGTCAAATCTGACCATCTTGTGAGTTTCTATCTTAACATGTTGTTTACATCCCCTAATAACAGCCATATAATTAGGAATGATTCTAAAATTGCTTGCATACTATTGACTGATGTTATGGATAATCACAAATAGTATATCTCCCCAACAAACCTTGCATTAGAGGCTGCTGCATCCTCCTCTCAGTATTACTCCCTGATGGACCGATATATGAAGGCATCTGTTATAGTCCAATGTAAGAATAACAGCAAGTGTACAACTAAACCCATATGGTGCAAATATCACATCTGCAGGCAGTATAAGAAAAAAAAAAAATATATATATATATATATATATATATATATATATATATATATATATATATATATATATGAGTCACTTCACCGACACACAAAACACCGACCCCAAATAACCGAAACCACACAACACCGACAACTCACAAAACCGAACACAATTACACCGACACAAACAACGTAAACTACACATGACACACAATGACATATCCACTAACCCTAACCCAAACCCTAACCCTAAGGTCCGACACTATCGCACAGTTACCCTACCCTAACCCTAACTCACTTAACCCACCCCTACACCTAAAGACTGTCACTATCGCACACTTAACCTACCTGCACCCTAACCCTAACTCACTTAACCCACCCTAAAACATAAAGCCCGTCACTATCGCACACTCACCCTACCCGCACTCTAAACCTAACTCACTTAACCCATCCCTAAACTACAGTCCGTCACTATCACACACTTACCTTACCCGAACCCTAACTCCGACACTACCACACACTCACCTTTCCCACACTCTAACCCAAAATCCTACAATATCGCACACTTACCTGACCGCTCCTAACTCCGTCACAATCGCACACTTACCGAGTCACACTCACACATTACCCTTGTCGGTCTTTCGGCAAATCACCTTTTCGGTCAACTTGCTTGTCGGTCGTTTCGTCTTGGTCTTCTGCGTGTCGGTGAAGTGTTGTTTCGGTAATGTAAAGGGGACCCATATATATATATATATATATATATATATATATATATATATATTGTAGTTTTTAAAAGATACCCACTTCAGCATTATAAAATGAATTTAAAATGTCTTTCAAACTTACCATTAAAAAATATAAGGCAAACTACAAACGACAACCATAAGGTGTTCTTCAGCTATATCATGAAAGTTATAAGTAAGCAATTGTTTATTGTAACCAAACAACGAAACCAAGTAAAGCGATACAAAACTGTTAAATCCTCAGAAAAGGGAACAAACAGGAACAACTTGCTTATTTCCTTGGATTTTAATACATCAAACAACGAACAAGCGAAAGTCCATACACTAAACCAACGTACACGCCAAGAACTGTATAAACGCTCTTACAACACTGCGTTTTCGTTTCACCATATGCACTTCATCAGATAGAAAGCATCTAATTACCCAGTTCTTTTATATCTTAGATAATTAGAATCAATCAATGCAATAAAATTCAAATTATGACTTTTAGAGCATTTTAAAGTGAAATTAGTGCCATAAATACAGTAGGTAATAAATTGATTATAAAAACATACTTTAAAAACTTTGAATACAAATAAATAACATAGATTTCGTTTATAATAACCTTATATTGTCTAAAAGTAATGAATTAAAATATTTATAAAAACTCCACATAATAAATTAGTATGTAAAACATTAGAATCAAACAGTGAATATTGCCATCCAGTGGTCATTTCTAATTATTACAACTCTTTCTGTTTAATAATTTTGTAATCTCTAACCAACCAAAACTTTGTACTATGGAGACATCCAAAAGACCTTGGCCCAGGAAATTAAACATATCCAAATAAAAAATAAAAAATATTTCAAAACATGGGATAAATATTAATACATAGATGTGTTTCATTATAGTTTAGCTGCCCGTAGTTTTAAAAGAGGCAAGATACTAGTATGTTCATTAAGTCCTGGTGCATTATATGCTTCTAGGGTCACTTGCCACCAAAGTTCCCTATACTCTAGTCTTTCTTCCCACGGCCCTCCTCTAATATCTCTTTCAGTGTGTTCAATTACCGAAAATATGAAGCTAGCATCTTTACATACTAGGCTATGTTTGTACAGGGCATTACTTTCCTTACAATTCTTTATATCATTCAGATGTTCAAAGATTCTACTTTTCAGTTTCCTTTCTGTTTTTCCCACATAGAAAGATTGACATTGTTTGCAGGAAGCAAAATACACCAGGCCCATAGAACCACAATTGTAATAGTATTTATCATTGATTATTGTCCTATTTCTACTATTAATGTGTATAATATTACTATTGGAGATGGCTATACATTGTGAGCATCGACCACATTTGTATGTTCCTTTTCATCTTTTGTCCAAGAAGTTTATAGTTCTTTTATTTTCTAATATATTCCTGATGTTTTTGGAATTTTTATACACAGTTTTAATTGAATATAGGTTCTCTTTATCCAGGTCCATTAATTCATTAAATCTACACCATTCCTTATTAAATATAGTTCTTATTCTGTTGTTCATGCTGTTGTATTCAAGCATAAGAGCTAACTCAAAATTCTCCTTATTATTGCTGTTACCCGTCTCCTTGTCCATTTTGTTTATAATGTTACCTTCTCTAATAATGGGCAAAAATCTGTTGTTCCTACCCTTTGTTACCTCAGTTCTAATACCATGTATAAATTCATCCGGGTATCCCCTATTCCGAAACATGTTCTCTAATAGTTCACATTCTAGAAGGAATGCTTCTTCTTCACTGGTCATCCTACATCCCCTTACAAACTGCCCTTTTACAATATTTCTTTTGACATGAAGGGGGTGTGAACTATCAAAGTGCAGATAAGAATTACAATAGGTAGGTTTCCTATAGATTTTTGATTCTAATCCACTTCCTTTTTTGTAAATTTCTACGTCCAGATATTGTAGGACGTCCGCAGAAATGTGATATGTAAATTTTAAAAAATTACTGGTGTTTTGTATGTACTCTAGAAAAGAATGTAATGTATTCTCATCTCCAGTCCGAAAGATAACTATATCATCAAGGTACCTACGGTACATAATCCAAGAGGAATTATATACACTATTCAAAATGTGTTTTTCCTCCCAGTTTGCCGTGGGAAGAAAGACTAGAGTATAGGGAACTTTGGTGGCAAGTGACCCTAGAACCATATAATGCACCAGGACTTAATGAACATACTAGTATCTTGCCTCTTTTAAAACTACGGGCAGCTAAACTATAATGAAACACATCTATGTATTAATATTTATCCCATGTTTTGAAATATTTTTTATTTTTTATTTGGATATGTTTAATTTCCTGGGCCAAGGTCTTTTGGATGTCTCCATAGTACAAAGTTTTGGTTGGTTATAGATTACAAAATTATTAAACAGAAAGAGTTGTAATAATTAGAAATGACCACTGGATGGCAATATTCACTGTTTGATTCTAATGTTTTACATACTAATTTATTATGTGGAGTTTTTATAAATATTTTAATTCATTACTTTTAGACAATATAAGGTTAATATAAACAAAATCTATGTTATTTATTTGTATTCAAAGTTTTTAAAGGATGTTTTTATAATCAATTTATTACCTACTGTATTTATGGCACTAATTTCACTTTAAAATGCTCTAAAAGTCATAATTTGAATTTTATTGCATTGATTGATTCTAATTATCTAAGATATAAAAGAACTGGGTAATTAGATGCTTTCTATCTGATGAAGTGCATATGGTGAAACGAAAACGCAGTGTTGTAAGAGCGTTTATACAGTTCTTGGCGTGTACGTTGGTTTAGTGTATGGACTTTCGCTTGTTTGTTGTTTGATGTATTAAAATCCAAGGAAATAAGCAAGTTGTTCCTGTTTGTTCCCTTTTCTGAGGATTTAACAATTGTTTATTGTATTTATCTCTAATGGTGCCTCTTTCTCTGATCCTCAAGACAGTTCTGACATTGTTGTGGTCAAATTCTCTTCCAGCTCCACCTTACTCATCCTTCCATCTGTCCCACTCTCATTTCTCCTCATATATCCCTTCCTGAAATCACTTTGGACCAGCTGCTTTTTGTCCTTTCCAAAGTTAAAAATAACAATTCCATAGTCCTGATAATATCCCTTATTTTCTGCTGAGAACTGCTAAGTCACATCTTGCAAGCCCCCACCATTATTAGCTTGTCAACTCAAATCTCTGCACTAGTTACATCCCTACTTTATGGAGAACAGCTGTTGTGGTGTCCTTCCATAAAGGTGGCCACTCTACTGACCCTGAGATTTATAGAGCTATTATTCTCACTAGCATTATTTAAGGTATGGAGTATACCATAACTGAAATAATAAATAATAACATAGGTGACATTATACCCCTGGATACATACCAGTGTGGATTTCAAAAAAGGCAGGTCATGCCTGCTCAGGCTCACTAAGCTTTTAAAATGGTTACAGAGGCCATTCATTTGGCACATACAACCCATGCTGCCTTCCCTGATGTTGACAAGACCTTTGTCAGTTTATCCTAAACTGGGATTGTTGACAAACTCTCCCAAGCCAACATTAATCTATACATGGTTTGCTGGAATGGGAATTAGCTGTCTGGCAGAACCCACACCATTAAGGTCAGGGGGTGTTTGCTCTAGACATTTAAGCCTCACCAGCAACACCCCTTAGGAATCTGTACTGGGCCACCTCCTCTATTTACTTTTTTGGCATGAATGCTGACATCAGCACACTATGGCTAGCCAAGTTTGTTGTTGTTGATTGTAAACAGAGAACAGAAATAATTTTTAATTCTTCTACTAAATTCTCCACCAAGTGCTTTACCAAGCAAATGCTTGGTGTGTTAATTATGACCTGACTCTCAAAGCTAAGAAATGCAATATAGTGTCCTTTGCTAAATCCAGAATTACTTACACTTCCAATACACATAATGATGTAATTTCTTAGATCACTGCTGCAGTATTTCAAACTGTTGGATTATCTCACCACATGAGCTAGACATCCAAATGGGGAACCAATGCTAAAACCTTCCATATAGCCACATATATGTTGTGTGACCTAAGTCCATGGGTGTAAAGGTACTTAATCAGATGTATGAATGTAAATCCTCAGACTGTCTTGCTGCAGTCTGCACACGGGTCTTACAACCTTCAGTCTGTTCTGCATCTGGTTCTTGGTATCATTGGCCTTCACTAGTTCAGGTAAGTGCCCCCATTGGAAAACCTTCCTTTCCTTTTTTTCAGTTGAATTTCATTTTGTTACTTTGACAGATGTCAGCTAGAAGGGGAAAGAGGGATTGAAGTAGGGGGGGGGGTTCCCTACAAGGATATCAACTCCCAGTCCTTTTCTGGTTAAGGACAGAGCACGATTATAAAAACTGCGTGGTCTGTCAGTCTTATTCCCCAAGACCTTAACAACTTAACTTTTGTCACTCAATTCATATTTGAAAATTTCAGAATTTAAAGTGTCTCACCCAAGATAAGGTGGCAGGCCCTTCTACTTCCGACATCTTGCCCATTCATAAGAAAAAATTTAGAAAACCTAGGCCTGAAAACACTGCTGCCCAGTCAGATTGGAATGTACCCACTAAGACCTTAGAACCTACAGTACGCTTGAGTCCTGCTCAGACACCCGCTACCTCAAACCAACTGGAGGCTGGGATGGCATCTTAAGTTTGCACATTCAAAACAACTGAAGTTACTAATGATGATGATGATGAGAAGGGGTAACTCTTCACAATTATTTCAGAAGGACCTAAAGGCATACTGCAGATACTTACTACAGAGGAAATCCCAGGACCAGTCATTAGGGTATAACAGAGGGTCAGAGGCTCAGCATTTAATTAAATCAGCCATCATACTCAGAAGAAATAAACAGAAAACTAAAAAATGCCACCCCGATATCCAAAGAAAAGTAGTAGATTGATTTCTCTCAGGACCTGTTTAAAGTCATTATGGTACTCATGCCTCCATTATTTACAAAGCCTACTGCAACTTTAGCCTTTCCTTCCATTTTCAAAAGAGAACATTACAAAATTCTTCTTAAGATGAAGAAGATGAATCAGACCCAGATGAGAAGTTCTTGTCCTGTTCAACCAGATCCACTCAGCAGGCCACGTGACCTATGATGATGAGGATTCCCCTTCCCTTGATTCCCCAGTGGAGGAAGCTCCATTTGGTGAAACTGTTGTTAATATGATGAAACATTTTGAATGGGAATAAAAACAAATTTCTGATGTCCAGCAGAGATACTACAGACATTTGGAAGTGGGCACTCCTCCTCCTGCACCTGTCCACCCACTCTGGAGGATGTCCTTGATGCCTTTGCATCCATTTCCAGTGTACCTACTCTCAGCCACCAGCGCCTAAAAGGTCTGACAGATTCTACAAGGTCCCTGATGACTTAAAATTCCAGTACAATAATCCTGTGGAAGATCCATCTGTATTTTCTTTGTCCATGGACATGTCCTCCAAATTCCTTCTAACTGCCAGTGCTCCTGTTTCTGACAAAGACAGCAGGCAATGGATAGATTGGATAAAAAAGTCTATACAACTTCCACTCTGACTTTTAGAGTTCTAAATTACCAGACCCAGATAACTAAATATTTATTGTCTATTTTGAGAATTTAAATTAAGCATTGTCCTCCCTTAAGGAAATAGGCAGTAAGCAACATGCCTTATCCATGGTAGCTCAGGATTCCCAAGTGGTTAGGCGCAGCATAAAATATAATTCTGATGCAATAGGAGCTTCATCCAGGTCAGCTGTTACAGACTGTGTGATCCGGAGGTATACATGGTTACATTCTCAGCCCCTTCCTGAGGGTATTAAGACAAAACTGTTAATACTCCCTTTTAAACAAGGATCTGTTGTTTGATCCAGAAGCTGCCAGTCATTTCAAACCTCTACAGGAACTAGGTAAAATTATGAAGGACTGCAGACAGATGTTTATTACTTCAGTATTATGATACCAAAGGAATTACCCTGCCAAGTTCACTTCTTTTGCTTGTGGGTAATTTAAACCTTGTCATAAGGCCGGTAAAATGCCTAAGAAAAGATGCTAGGACAAACCAGACAGGGGTTTTAGATCTACCAAGATAAGTCTGCATGTCTACCCTATGCCCCCTTCCCTACTCTCTGTCCATCTTTACCCCTGTCTAAAAAATTGGGCTACTCATCACCACAGCCAAATGGGTTCTTTCCATTATTCAAGATGATTGAAGAATGACTTGGAAAGAAAGTCCTCCATTTCTTGGCATCCCTCCTCCTCCTCCTCACAAACAGATACATTTGCTGTGTCCAGTCATTCAAACTTTAATCAAACAAGGTATAATAGAGCCAGTACCTCCACAATAAGTAAGAAAAGGTTCTATTCTGGACTGTTCCTCGTGCCATGAAAAGGAGACTGGAGACCAATTCTGGACCTCTGCAAACTCAACACTTTTCTCCATGTTCTATCTTGAAAATCTTATCACTACAGACCTTGTTACCTCTAATTCTGTCTCAAGCCTTCATGGTGTCTCGTGACTTAAAAGATGCCCATCTTCACATCCCAATCCACCCTGCTTTCAGGAAACTTTAGTTTTCAGCTGGTTCATCACATTTTCAGTTCTCTGCTTTGCAATCTGGGCTGTTTACAGCCTGCAGATCCTTCATAAAGGGTCTATCCCATCATAGTTTTCTGCAGGACTCAGGGAATCCCAATATTTCCTTAACTGAATGACCAGTTGATATAGACACCATTGGAGCATCTGAATTTCACCTTGTCCCTTATTCAGTGCCTGGGATTCACCGTCAATCTCAAAAAGTCTGCAATGATACAAAGCCAAGACATGTATTTCTTGGGATGTAGACTAAATACCAAGCTCATGCAGACTTTCCTACCACTAGAAAAAGTAAAAAACCTAACCAGTTACTTCCTTTCTTTTTTTCCTCTTCAGTCCTGTATAGCAAGGGAAGACCTTAGAGTGCTGGGAGTCATGGCATCTACCATTCCCATGAACTCCTTTGCTACACTCCACATGAGGAAGATCCAGTGGTACCTGAAGCCCACCTGGTCCCAACATTCATATCCTGTGGATGCACAACTCCATTTCATACCGTGTCTAAAGAAGGAAATCCTACTGTGGTTCACAAATAAAGCTGAACACGGGTCTACACTTCAAATTGTAAACACCAAGGCAGGAAATGCATACAGATGCATGAAACAACAGATGGAGAGCCTGGACATAAAACTTGAGAGGTCAGGAGCAGTAGTAAAAAAAATCTAAGCTCAGATCACATGACTCTAAAGGAAATGAAGGCACTACTGCAGGCCCTCCAGACCTTCAGCCACTACTGGAAACCAGGTCCTTTAATAGTGTTCACAGACAGCATTACCATCATGTGGTAGATAAACATACAGGGGGTACCACATCTTACCAACTGTAACTAATGGATATTTTGGATTAGGAGCAGGCCACAAAAGCAAACCTACCTCTCCAGTAGGTTTACATTCCCTCACATGACAATGCTTTTGCAGGCCATCTAAGCAGATCAAGGAAAGACTTCCATGAATGGATGCTGGACAGAGGGATATTCCTAAACATAGTCCACAAATGAGGGTGCCTCAGATAGATCTGTTTGCCTACATCGACAATAAACAACTCCTACTATTTTGCACAAGGATTTACAGTCCTCAAGCTTGAAAATGGATGCAATGCACCTTCCTTGGAAAGGGAGGTATATATTTGCCTTCCCTCCAAGTCTATATTATGATATTGCATGCTCAGAAGCACGAACGACACATAATCAACCCCAAGTAAGCGAAAGCTTACAACGCCGAAACTTCAGAACAGTGATTTTTTTTCCAAGGGAAAAAATCGCTGTTCCGGAAAAAAAAAACATGTAAAACATTATTTAATGTGGGGGGGGGGGCTACACTCCTCACAACCCCCTACTTAAATATACCAACTCCGAGATCGCACCACAGTGCTGAAAAGACAAAGTAGTGAAAGTGGCTGAACAAATCCTTTCCCAAGGAAAGAATTCGCTGAAAAGCCACTTCGCTATTTTGCCTTTTCGCACTTCTCAGTTCGACAAAGACACATTCGACAACCTGCGTCTGTGACAGCATAATAGGGAACTTTCCCTCCACTTTCTCCTCATCCCAAGGTCTTTCTAAAGATGCAAAAGGAATGCCCAATGATCCTACTAGTGACTTTCTTTTGGCCACGGCAGCACCGGTTTTCTTTTTTCTTCCACTTAGCCAAGAGCAATCAGCAGAAACCCCCCTCCATACTGGATTTGCTCACAAATCAGAAGCATTCACTTCTTCATTTTGTCCTGTCATCTGTCAGCCTTATTAAGGAGATGATAGGATTCTGATTTCTTTTAAACACCAGTTCTGTAAGGATGTGCCCAAGTTTCTCCAGGAGGCAAGCAAACCTACTACTGGGAAATCTTACATGTACAATCACTAACTTCAAGCCACCAGCCTCTGTAGCTCTCAAATTATGTACTTGCAAAAACATTCTTCTGGTAGCTCTCACCTCTGAAAGATGAGTCTCAGAACTACAAGCCCTTATGGCTACTCCTTATTTTTCAGAAGGATAGGGTGTCATTAAGGGCCAGTCCCTCATTCTTGGCATAGGTTGTGAATGAACTGTCCCTTAATCAGGCCATTAAGAGGCCCACCTTCTTCCCTAGCCCACAAACTAGGAGAGAGAGAATTCTCCATTCCTTTGATGTCCATAGACAACTCAGATTTTATCTGGATTATGCTAAAGATATGCTCAAATGTACCAACTCTTTGTTTCCTTACAGGATTCAAACCTAGGAAATCAAGTTTCTAAGCAAACTATTGTTAACTGGATCGGAAATGCTTACCTTCTCCAGCAAAGGCGCACTCTATCAGAGCAGTAGCCTGATCTGTAGACTTCTACAAAGGGACTGACTCTTGGACTATTGTAGGAGCAGCTACTTAGTCATCAGAACACACCTTTACCAGACATTACAGAACGGACACCTTCTCTAAATCCAGAGCTGCCTTCTCCAAGTCAGTCCTTTCTGGTCTACTGGACAGCTCTCCTATGCCTCACTCGCTATAAGTTCTGGGAATCTCCCAATAGTTTAGAATACTGCAACAGTGATCTAAGGAAGGACATACTACAGTTATGCAAGAACTTACCATAACATTAGATCTCCTACTGATCACTGTTGCAGTATTCCTTCCCACCCTCATTTAGTGAGGGGGGACATTATCCTTTTATGCCCCTCCTCTCTTAGCTGACATATTTTTTCTTTCTCAATCTTCTACTGGCTTAGAGGTGTAGAGATAGTCTGAGGATTTACACTCTTACATCCATGTATGTACTTGTTACCCACAGGCTTTGGTCATTAGAATGTATAGCTCTGTGGCAGGTTTTAGCTTTGGCACCCCAGCTGGATGACTTGGTTATTTGGCATGATAATCCAGCAGTTTGGAATACTGCCCCAGTGATCAGCAGGACATCTACTGTTGTGGTAAGTTCTTACACAGTTGTATTTTTTACTTAGCTCTGATACATTCTTCAAAGACTTGAGAACATTTGTTGATGACAGACTCTCCGCTGGCAATTGTTTTGCTGTGGTGGTTAGAAAATCTTCCTTTCTTACATAACTTCTGGGTATCTCCTTAAAGTCCAAAGATGTCATAGTCTCAAACCCCTTTGTGATGTAATTTTGTACATGCCTAAACCAACTTTTGAGGCCTCAGTGATCCCTCACTAAAACACTCTCAGGCATTACAACCATTACCTTTCCAGATAGATTAAAAACCTTATCCCACTACTCAGTTTCATATAGACTCCTGTGGGGTCTTCTTAGCCTTCCAAGCTGTGAATGACCTTGAACTCTTTGAACAGAACCAATGGTAAAGCAAACACCTAGGACCTGCTACTTTATTAACAATGCCAAAAGGCATGAGAGGTACATAACTCCATTATAAAGTATTCTACACTTGTGGAATAGAGTGTCAATACTTTCCTAATAACTTTTAAAGACAGTATGGATAACTGGATCTGGGAGCATCCATTTTCTCCTGGAATGTGTGGGGAAAACCAACTTTATAGTGGCTTGTTAGTCTTAAGTCTCCCATCACTACTGGGTGATGTGACTGAGCTTCTCATTGATCACCTTGGCCATAAGTTTAGTAAGTTTAGTAAGTTCAGTTAATTAATCAATGGGGCGGCAAAAGCTGACACACTCTGTCTAGGCTTATAAATGCCCTTGGGCAGATAGCCTAGTACCTGCCTATGAACCTATGAACCTATAAGAAGCCAGGAAACTGTGAATAACATTTTAGGAACAGTACATTTTCCTCATGTCACATCGGAATGAAACTGCAAAAGACCTGTTAGCATGTAAGACATGATGACCTTTATATATTAAGTTGCATAATTGTTTGCTGATATGAAAACAACCCTGTTTAGAGTTTAATGGAAATGCACTCATCTGTAATGTTGAGGTCAGGAGTAGCTAAAACTGTATCAGAAATGCATTGCACACAACTGTCTGTAAAATGAAATATTGTTTAAACTACCATTGCACAGATATTGTAAGTAATAAAATACAGAGATACCAGAACAAAGTAAGATGCCACAGAAGAGCCTTTGTCAGGCTTTACTTGTGTGACGTTGTCGTTGTGCCACAGAAGTGCCTTTGTCAGGCTTTACTTGTGTGATGTTGTCATTGTGCCACAGAAGTGCCTTTGTCAGGCTTTACTTGTGTGACATTGTCATTGTGCCACAGAACTGCCTTTGTCAGGCTTTACTTACGTGAAGTTGTCGTTGTGCCACAGAAGTGCCTTTGTCAGACTTTACTTGTGTGAAGTTGTCGTTGTGCCACAGAAGTGCCTTTGTCAGGCTTTACTTACGTGAAGTTGTTGTGCCACAGAAGTGCCTTTGTCAGGCTTTACTTGTGTGAAGTTGTCGTTGTGACACAGAAGTGCCTTTGTCAGGCTTTACTTGCGTGAAGTTGTCGTTGTGCCACAGAAGTGGCTTTGTCAGGCTTTACTTGCGTGAAGTTGTCATTGTGCCACAGAAGTGCCTTTGTCAGGCTTTACTTGTGTGACGTTGTCATTGTCATCATCATTAACTCCTGCTTCTTCCATTTTACATGGGCTTGATGTGCTCCCTCAGGTGACATCAGTCTCCTACATTCTTCAACTGTCATGCCCACCTGTCACTGGACTTCCCTCAGGCAGTCAAGACATACCTTGTAAGGGCTTCCTTGTTTCCTCTCACCTTCCTGTGTTACCCAAATCTGACAACGTTAAAGTCTGCTCATCTCAAAGACACAAGGCTTTCAGTCATTGTGTGTATGGAAATTCTACCTTTTCCCCATGCTTGGGTAGGATCTTTCACATCTGTAAAAGTATGCTAGGTGTTTCCACCTTAAAGATGAACGTTTCCAGGTTTCAACCCAAGCCTTCATTAAATATTGTTTGAATATGAGTTTTAGCATTCAGTACAAAAAGTAGAAAGTAAATACTGTTGAACGCTTGGTATCTAAGAGGTCTTGATAGCCTCTCACAATACTGCTTTCTCTTTAACTACCAGCACTAAGCTATTTTAATTGCTTCATCATTTGACAAGCATAATTGATATAATTGGTTAATTGAAGTGGTTTTTGTATTTAAATGGTGATATCTTTGTACTTTAATATAACCTGATGAAGCGCACCGGGATGGTGCGTGAAAGCGCTTGTTTCTCTTTCAAATATAATAATTAAAAGTGTGGATTTTAGTCGTGGTGGTTCCTTGCAGTCTTTTCATTTCTTCAGCCTTGGCTCCGCGTTGGAAGGAACCTTTGAATGGTCGGTATTTGCTTGCTGCTGATACTACTTTTTACCTTCTTGTTTTGTTGCTTAATCGACCATTACATGATGGATCTACCCAATATTGAATTGGACTACAACCCAGCAGGTACAGGCAGTACCGATAGTTGGAACAGTCTATTTCATCAACGGGACAATCCTTTGTTCAACCTCGATGTACAAAGTAAGACTTCTAATTTGGTCATTAATGATACTGAGAACTTACAAGAATTCTATGTGTCGCTGAGAGCCTTAGAAAATGATTTATATAAACTGCATAGGCTCATTTGGCAAAGAAGGCATATGGAAGCATGCCTTCACTTCAAGGTAATTCCGCGTGGCATGCATGTTTTATGCATGCCAAGTTATGGGGATAGCCACCCCGAGCTGTTACGGAGGTGGCAGCAGCTAAATATTGAATTCGGCACTAAATACATACACCTACTTATAGACTACTTCACCCCCATAGAAACCGAATTGGTCGCTAAGGTGGAGGAGCAATACAACTGTCTTAATACGAACTATTCAAGTGAGTTTTGTATTTCTAAAATAAATGGTGTATGTAAGCAGCTCATGCAATATAGTAGTAGGCTTGAACAGATCAAGCTTAAGAAACTGCGACGAGACTGTCAAGATTTCCAAATGGGCCGTATTTTCATCTGGCCGAGAGAGAGTGGGCGTGAACCGGAGCAGTCACTTACTCCAAACACCTTATTGAAGCAAACTACTGAGCGGGCTATACATTCCGAACACTTGGCCGAATCCCTTATGTCGAATGATCCTATAACTGATACATCAAGCAGTGGGATACCAGCCACTACTGCCTCAATCCCATGTAATCAGCAATGTTTACAATTGAAAGAAGG
This sequence comes from Protopterus annectens, assembly GCF_019279795.1. Classification (NCBI taxonomy): domain Eukaryota; kingdom Metazoa; phylum Chordata; order Ceratodontiformes; family Protopteridae; genus Protopterus; species Protopterus annectens. The sequence continues at coordinate 57,023,860 of NC_056738.1, forward strand.
ATTGGGGGCAAGACCAAAAACTATGACAGTCAATGATTCTCGTTTGTTTCCTGTACCTTTAAACTTCCCACTGCCTTACAAAAACAGAGCGCAGGCGCGCTCAACCAGCAGAGGCAGAGGGAAAAGAAAGTTATCGGGGGAGACACCGGAGCCAAGGAGGAAAGCCAGGAACTAAACAACTGGCTATTTTTTAACCTTACCTCGAAAGTCTTCACGGATGATGAACAGTTTATCCTGAACAAGGGACTGTCTTTTATCCCTTCGAGAGGGAGCACACTTTTTGATTCTCTAATAGCAGTACGCCTTTTTGCGAGGAAGGTGTCACTTAAGGTACTTTTTACTAGTTCAATTAATAATGATTTGACATATGAGTCGCAAGTGCACAAAAGAAAAAGCGGCTTTATTCCACCAATGCCACAACTGGTTGATTGTTTTATACGCTTGTGTGAACACGACTTTTATTTATATTACAAAGAGCATAAGCATAAGAATGTTTTTGTGAATTTGAACTATGAACAAAGATGTTGTTTGGACAATTTATGTAAGGATGATAGTGTTGTTTTTAAACCAGCAGACAAAGGAGGAGGAGTTGTTGCTATGGACACTAGTTTATACATTGAATTAATGTTAAAAATGTTAAGTAATCAAACAGCGTACAAAGTGATTGATAAATCTATAGTGGACTCTTTAATAAGAAACGTACATGATACTATCTATGACATGCTAATGACTAGGTGTATTGATAAATCTCTATATGAATATCTAATAATAGACTCTCCTTTGATTCCACTAATCAAAGGGCTCCCCAAAATACATAAAGGGGAAGATCCACCCCCCTACGCCCCATAGTCTCTGGTAGACATTGGGTGACTGAGAATGCCTCCATATATATACAATCTAAACTAGGGCCATTGGTTCACGCCATTCCTACTATTTTAAAAGATACAGATGGGCTTCTATTAGACTTAAAGCAAGAGGATTTTAGAAAAAATTTGCAACAACATACCCTATTGGTAACCTTGGATATCAAAAATCTTTTCACAAGCATTCCCAATGACTTTGGCCTTGATGCCATAAGATCATGTTTACTTGAACATAGTACCATGAGCAATAATGACCAAATGGTGATTTGTGGCCTTTTGGATCTTGTGTTGACTAATAACATCTTTTTGTTCAATGATTTGGTATATGCACAAACATGGGGAGTTGCCATGGGCACTCCCTGTGCCAATGCTTATGCTAATCTGGCCATTTATCAATGGGAGAAGGAGTTTATATTTAATGATGGGAGGTTCAAGAATGTTATCTTGTATAGACGGTTTGTGGACGATATTATACTATTTTGGAACAGTGATGAGAATTTGTTGCATGAATTCATAGCATATATGGAGTCCACTACCTCTTTTCTGAGCTTCACATATGAATTTTCTAAATCCAGGGTGAATTATCTAGATATCACCATAACCAAGGACATCAATAATACTATCACAACCTCTTTGTATAGGAAAGCATGCTGGAGAAACAGTATTTTACATTTCGACAGCATGCATCCTCGTTACATTTTTCGGAACATCATAAGAGGTCAAATGTCTAGAATATCGAAGCTCTGTAGCAATGAGAATGATGCCTTGAGATTTATAGATTTTCAGAAGAATTGTTTTATAAATAGAGGATATCCTATAAGCATAGTGAATGGGCCAATGAGAGCGACATTGGAAGCCTCTAGGCATGGAGGAGGAAGAAGATACAATAATAATTACACTAATCATAATAAAGAACGATTAGGTTTTGGACTTAAATATACAAATGATATAGATAATGTCATGTCAATTATCAAGGATAATTGGAAAATTTTACTTCTTGATCATGAATTGTTACGAATAGTGGGTGCTAAACCCAATTTTAGGTTTAGCAATAGTCCAAACCTTAAGAAACTGTTATGTAAAGAAAAAATGGAAAATAAAGGATTGGATATTAGAACAAGGTATAAAAAAGGTACATATCCATGCAGTAAATGCTGCATATGTAAATATATATCCAAGGCTCAAACCTTTGATGTTCCCAATTTAAATATAGCTTTTGAACCAATGTTTTATGCAACATGTGACACTCGGAGTGTCATTTATATAGCCACATGTAACCTTTGTGAAGCATATTATGTAGGGATGACCTCACGCAGATTTAAAGATCGCGTCTATAATCATATATATGATATCAGGAAGGGGAACCTTACTAATGCCTTGGCCAAGCATTGTCAAATATATCCAAAACATGGTTTTAGCTTTAGGGTTGTTGAAATAGTGAACCAAAAAAAAAAAGGGAAGGAGATCATATAGGTGCACTTGAGTTACATGAACTTAAATGGATTTTGAATTTTAGAGCCCACTTAGAGCCAGGTCTGAATTCTGCTCTTAATATCAGACCAGCGCTATTAGGGTCTGTATAATGTTATATTAATAGTCCTGAATATTAGCCTCATCACACTATCTTTGTTCATAATCAGATGACATCCCCCCCTCCCCCTTTCCCTTTTCCTTTCCATTCCTTTCCCATTCCTTTTTTGTCACAAATCTGTTGTATATATAGATAGTTCATATGCATTAACATCATTCATTGCTTATTAAGTATATATCAAATATGTATGGTTGTTATTATGAATTTGTACATTCATTGAATAATAATTTTTTGAAGAATAACATTTTGATATATGTTTTTATAGTTGGCTTTTCATATTTTTAAATTAAGACGTCTTTAATTAAGACGTTTTTAATTAAGGCATTTCTATTTTTGTCTTTGTTCTTTGTTTTTGTTTTGTTTTATCTTTGCCTTTATATTAATCTCTGAAATATGAATTTAAACAAATTGACATCAGATAATGTCTCATCATACATCTCATGATTTATTATAGAGGCTTAGTATAGTATCATTATATCTAGATAGATAAAGAATCAAGTTACTTTTAATGGCGTATTTATTTTACTTTCATTTCAGTTCACTTTTAAGTATTTGAAGCTTTAGATTAGTCTTATGTTATAAATGTTAAAAATATTCCATTAATTTGTTATAGGTTATAGGTCCATTAGAGTAAGTTTATTTGTAAATTAAATATTGTTTGAATATGAGTTTTAGCATTCAGTACAAAAAGTAGAAAGTAAATACTGTTGAACGCTTGGTATCTAAGAGGTCTTGATAGCCTCTCACAATACTGCTTTCTCTTTAACTACCAGCACTAAGCTATTTTAATTGCTTCATCATTTGACAAGCATAATTGATATAATTGGTTAATTGAAGTGGTTTTTGTATTTAAATGGTGATATCTTTGTACTTTAATATAACCTGATGAAGCGCACCGGGATGGTGCGTGAAAGCGCTTGTTTCTCTTTCAAATATAATAATTAAAAGTGTGGATTTTAGTCATGGTGGTTCCTTGCAGTCTTTTCATTTCTTCAACCCAAGCCTTCTAGTTGATATTTAAAGACATGCCAAAAAATGCACCATCTCCTTATTGAATCAGGTGAGGTGCACAGTAGCCTTTAGGCAGGAAATTATGGACAACACACTGACCACGATGTCAGGACTAGCCATTTGATGAGCCACTAACAACTTTTAAAAAATTAGTTTCAAATGATTTGTTCATTTTTCACTAATGACACCATCCATCAATGGATTTAAATGTTACTACAGCTGGCTTATTTTAGTAATTCCTGGCCAGTGAGAGTTTTAATCTTTGAAGTGGAAAACCAACCGGAATCTACACTTGAGACATACTCCAATTAAAAAAGATTAACAAAAGTGTGGCTATATGAAGTACATTAATGCACTTTTAACACTGTTATTGTATAGAAATTTGGATTTTAGTTACCTGTATTAGATTCTTGGACTGTTTCTAAATTTGAAGTTTTGATAAGATTGTGAGTGAAAACACTGTTTTGAAAGTTCAACATTTATACCTCAATACATACAGAAAATGATTGACTTTAACAATTGGCTTTGTTTCTGGTGTCATTCCAAGGGTATCCAGTACCTGAGTACCTGGGAGGACATGTTTGACAGACCACGATGCTTTGCCAGAGATGGCCTTCATCTGTCTCCCCTGGGCTTTAGGCTTCTGGTAAAGGCTCTTGAATTCCCCTTAGTGACTTTTTTAGGCAAAGTCATAAGCACAAAATTACCAGCATGAAAAATTCTTATAAGTTCATAGGCTGATACTAGGCTATCTTCCCAAAGGCATTTATAAGCCTAGCCAGAATGTGTTGTCTTTTGCTGCCCCCTTAGATTAGTTCCCTGTACCTCTGTCCAGCAGTGCCAATAAAGTGATCCCCAAGGTAAACTTTCTGTTTCCCATCCACTCGTCAAGGTTTCTTTTGAAGAGTGTTAGCGAGGAGCTCTGCCTAATGTACATTGGGATCTTGTTCCAAAGCATTGGAAGTCTCTGGGACAGGAATTTATCTTTTCATAGGTTCATAGGTTCATAGGTTCATACTAGGCTATCTGCCCTGGGGCATTTATAAGCCTAGCCCGATTGTGTTTGGTTTACGCCACCCCTTGATTTGAGTATACTGTGCCCTTTTTAAAGTTTAGTTTACTGTGCCTCTGTCTAATAGTGACATGGAAGTAATCCCCGGGACAAACCTACGATCCCCCATCCACTCATCAAGATTCTTCTTGAAGAGAGTCAGTGAGGTGCTCTGCCTAACATGAATTGGAATTCTATTCCAGAGCGAAGGGAGCCTCTGGGTTATGAATCTGTCCCTCCAGCATGTTCTATTTATTTCTGTGCTGAGGTTCAAGTCCCTCGAGCACATGGCTCTAAGGGATTTAGATTTACTGAGGTGGAGCATGTCCATTAATTCTGGGTTGGACATAGCTTTATATGTCAGGCATAGATCGCCTCAAGTAGGCGGTATGCAACTGAGTAGAGCTGGAGCTTTTTTAACCGAGCAGCATATGGCATCTGTTTGAGTCCCTTGATCCTCCTGGTGAGGTACTTTTGGGGTCTTTCTAATTGCTGCAGGTGTTGGGTAAGGTACATCCCAAAGGGGGCATTGTATTCTATGATGGGCCTGATGAGGGATGAATAAAAGGGCACGATTACCTCTCTTGATCTAGATGTGAATCCTTTCATGATGAGGTGGGCTATGTAGAAGGTCTTTCTAACCACTTTGACAATGTGGTTGTCAAAGGAGAGATTGCTATCAACTTGGGTCCCCAGATCCCTAATTACTTTCTCTATACTTAATGGGTTACCACCTATGTGGTAATTTGTGGGCACATTGTTTTTGCCAAAGGGTATGACTATACACTTTTTGGCATTTAGCTTTAGACCATGGCTCTGGCACCAGTTATCCATCTCTGCGAGACCTTTTGAAGGATGTTTGTGTCAGCTGGAGAGTCGATTATGGTGCCCAGTTTGCAGTCATCTGCGAACTTGGTGAGCCATAGTCCTCCCACATTTTCAGCACGTCCTGTTTATTGTTGTGGTGAGGTTTAGATCCCTAGAGCATGTGGCTTGAGGGGATAAGGTTTTCTTTAGGTGGAGCATGTCCATCAATTCTGGGTTGGACATGGCCTTGTATGTCAGGCAGAGATCACCTCTGAGTAGGCGGTATGCAACCGAGTACAAATGGAGTTTCTTCAGTCGAGCTGCATAGGGCATCTGTTTGAGGTCAGTGATCCTCTTGGTGAGGTACTTCTGTGGTCTTTCCAGCTGTTGCAGGTGTCTTGTAAGGTACATCCCAAATGGGGCATTGTACTCTATGATGGGTCTGATGAGTGATGAGTAGAGGGGCACAATGACCTCTTTTGATCTGGATGCGAACCCTTTTCTGATTAGGTGGGCCCTGTAGAAGGATTTTCTAACCACGTTGGCAATGTGATTATCAAAGGTGAGATTACTATCTACTTGGGTCCCCAGATCCTTTATTACGTCTTCCATATTTAGGGGACTACCACTTATGTGGTAGTTTGTGGGTACTTTGTTTTTTCCAAAGGGGATGACTATGCACTTTTTGGCATTTAGCTTGAGGCCATGATTTTGACACCAGGTATCTGTCTCAGTGAGACCCTTTTGAAGGATGTCTGTGTCAGATGGAGAGTCAATTATAGCCCCTAGTTTGCAGTCGTCTGCAAACATGGTCAGCCATAGTCCTCCTGTGCTTGCCTGTACCTCTGAAAAGTATATGCCGAACACGGGGGGTCCTAGGATTGAGCCCTGGGGAACGCCACTTGTAACCGGTTTGGAGTCGGACCTAGCTCCCACAACTCTCACCATGTGGGTTCTGTCCGTGAGCCAGTTAGCAACCCATCTTGTGACGTAGGGGTTTATGTTCAGGCTGGTGAGCTTGTCTATAATACTAGAATGGGGAATGGTGTCGAAGGCCTTAGCAAGGTCTAGGTAGGCTGTGTGCACCACCTTTCCCTCATCTATAGCCTTGGTAACTGTCTCAAAAAAGTCCACCAGGTTTAGGAGGCATGATCTGCCCTTAACAAAGCCAAACAGGGTAGAGTCCAGTGTCTGGAGGTCCCCAATGTCTCTGTTAATGAGTTCCATGATGATGCACTCCATATCCTTGCAAACCAAGCTAGTCAGGCTTATAGGGTGATAGGGTGATAGTTCCCAGGGTCTGTTGTGGCTCCACCTTTGTGGAGCAGAGTAACCATTGCTGTGCACCACTCTATGGGTACGTAGCCTGTGGGGAGGTTAAGTTTAACGGTGTGTTTAGGTGAGGGGTTAGTTCATCTTTGAGCTCATGTAGGATGCAGCCTGGGACACCGTCTGGGCCCATTGATGCTGTGTTTCTTGCTTTGGAGAGGGCTGTTTTAACCTGAGTGTCTGTGATTTCAGGGACTCTACATTCTTCTGGTATGGTTATAGGCCCTTTTGGGGGTAAGAGGGGGGTGAAGTTTGCACTGAACCTGTCTGTCAGGATGTTGGCGATATCTGTCGGTTCAGTGTATTTTCTGCCATTCTGCACTAACTCCGATCAGATCTGAGCATTGTCTCTTAGAATCTTGACATAGCTAAAGAATGTCTTGTGGTTATCTTTAGAGTCCTTGGCAATTTTTCTTTCAAAGCTCGCCTTGGATGATTTTATGAGGGACCATAGTTTCTTGCTGATACTGATCAGGGATGTCTTCAATTCTTGGGATTTTACTCTTTTATGTGCTAGTTTCTTCCTTCTATTGTATAGCTTGTTTATGGTAGGAGTCCACCAGACTGGTTTACTTTTCTTGGAGGAGTGAGTCTTTGTTTTGCTTGGGATGGCACGATCCATGCATTCTTGTAGCTGCCCGTAGACTGCATTAGTAAAGGATTTTGCAGCTTGGACAGTGTTATCCTTCAGCATGGGTGCTTTGAAACTTTCCACCTCGGCCTTAAGTAACATGAAATTTGCTTTTGAAAAGTTTTTCACTGTGGTTTTCTTGTCCGGGGGTCAGGGTGGAATATGGATCTCCAAAGTAATTTGTTTATGGTCAAATCTAACCAGCGAGGGGTTGACCTCTGGTGTGGAACACCAGTCGCCCATGTTGGTGATGACCAGGTCCAATATGTTGTCACCTCTGGTGGGAGTGTTGAACAATTGAACCAGGGCGTTTGAGTTTATAAATTCTAGGAAAAGTTGGGCAAGGGAGTTAGTACTTGAGTAGTTCTCCTAGTTAATGTATGGGTTACGGAAATCACCCAATATTAGGGTGTTTGGTAGGACCTTTATGTTTCCCAGTGTTTCCAGAAATGTGGAATGGGGGTCATGGGACATGGTGGGTGATCTGTAGCAAGCTACAATTTGAATTGCAGTTTTGCCCATTGTTAGTTGCACATGGATGATCTCTGAAGCATCGTGCTGTGCCACTAACCTGGAGGTGTGGGTATCCTTGATGACTATGGATACGCCCCCACCTTTTGTATTTGGTTTGGGTTCTGTGGCCAAAATGTATGATATGAGTTGCAGCCTGCTAGTGCTGGGGTGCTCTCTGGAGCCTTAAACCAGGTTTCTGTTCCTGCACATATATCAATTTTCTCCATACTGAGGAGTCCCTCAAGTGCATGCATTTTGTGGTTTAGACTTCTGGCATTGAGTAGCATTATCCTCAGTTTTTTGTTACTTGTGCTATTTATGGCAGTGGGTTTGTCTTTTGAGCCTTGCCTAAAAAAGGCACTATGGGGGTGGCAAGAGCCATGGCCAGTATTCGAAAGCCTAAGGGTGACAGGTGCAAGCCGTCTCTAGTGAATCAGCGTGGCTTGTCGAGCATGTCATCCCAGGCGGACAGACACTGGATACCCTTTGAATGACACCAGAAACTTAGCCAGTTGTTGAAATCGAGAATTTTTTCTTTTTTACCATGGTATCATTCTTGGTGAGGGCAGGATGCTCCTCAGGGTCAGGGTCATACCGGCCTGGGATACGTGATCAGAAAGCTCTTCCATGTCTCTCTTCATGTAGTCCAGGGAGGTACAGCTCAGGTCATTCACACCAACATTGACAATGACACAGTCATATCTGTACTTGTTCTGGAGTGACCTGAGTGCTTGTGTTATGTGGTGGTTCCTGGCACTTGACAAGTATCTAACAGTAACCTTCTCCTTATTCAGAATAGTGAGTGGGACGTCAGTGTGCCTGACTATAGAGTCACCTATTACTAGTATGTTGGATATGTTATTTAGCCTTAAGGGCTGTGATTGCATGGCACACTGGTTTTGTGAAGTATGTGTTTCATGGTTTGTGTTGGGGGGTGGAGGTTGCTTGGATGTTTGCTTTGAAGGTCTCTGTTGGTTTTGAAGATTGTTATTTAGAACCTCCAAGTATATTTTCATGTATTTATGTGTGTTTTTTTGCCGGTGCTGGTTTAATTGGTCTATGTGAGACTGGTGGTGTGATGCAAGTATTTTCCTTCTCCTTTTGACTGCCTGATCCAGTCTTGGGATGAGAGAGGTTAGACTCTAGTTTGGCTGTATAACTGCATCTCTCGCATGTATTAGTGTTTGGGGGTAGGAGGAGGGGGTTGAAATTTAAAGGTCATACTGCTGACCGCTAGGAGTCTTAGCATGAAATGCACTCATTGCAAGCATTCCTTGCCCTGGAGGATGCTGACATTTGTGCAGTCATTGAAACCTGGTTCAAAGCTGTGGAGAGCACCACAAGTGTACCAGGTTACTCATCCTACCATAAATTCAAATACCAAATGGAGGGCTACAAAGCCAAATGAGGTGGAGTTTCAATATTTATCAAAGACATACACACCTCCAGGCTGGTCAAATGGTATGACGCACAGGAAACACTCCAAGTACAGTTAACTGTTGACAAAACACCTATTCAAATCATAGCAAGCTACAGACCCCCAACTACGATGCAAGACACCCACTCCACCTATCTGGACTTACTTGAATCCATCAACATTCAACCCTCTATCCTGATCCTGGGTGACTTTAACTATCCAACCATAGAGCAGAAGACCTATTCATGCCCAAACATGAATGCCCAGAGATTCTTTGACTTTGTCAATGCCAATACATTGGATCAGCTTGTTGACACCCCTATGAGAGGTGAAAATATCCTGGACCTGGTCCTAACCAACATGAGTATTCACTGTAGCATTCTTACAGTGTCATCCTCCTTGGTAAGATCCGACCATAAAGTGATCACTTTTGAAGTCACCATGCCCCCCCCCCCCCCCCCCGTCAGGGTCAAATGAAAAAAACATTTCCAAAAGTGACTGCAATTTCCTCAGAGCAGGTATAAGCAGTTTTATGGTCATCATCCCTTCAGTTGGAACCAGCACTAATGTCCAAGCCTACACCAAAAAACTGTATGAGCACCTACATAGCTGTATGGACTCAGCAATACCTGACAGGACCAAATCATCTTCCTCAAGGAAGAGTAAACATGTCTGGTGGACAGCAGAAATAAAAAACTCAATAATAGAAGGAAAAATTGCTGTCCAGGGCCAAGAAGGAGCAGGTGCCAAGTTGGAAGCAATTTCTCCTTTGTCTGAGCAAGCAAATAAGGTCACTGGTGAAATCATCTAATGCTAACTTTGAGTCAAAATTGTCCACACCCACTAAGGACAATCACAAGACCTTTTTCACATACGTCAGGAATCTCAAAGGCAACACCCAAATCTGCTCTGAACTGGTGGTCAATAACACCACAAACACAAACATGGTAGATATAGCCAACCTGCTGGCAGACAGGTTCAGTGAAAACTTCACCCCCCTGTTCCCCATCAGTAACCCAGGACATGCCCAGTGCCTGCCCCCTACCCTCATCACCAGGGAACAGGTCCTTAATGCCTTCTCAAAGGCAAAAAATACAGTCTCTATAGGACCCGATAACATCCCTGGCTATATCCTACATGAACTCAGACATGAGCTCTCCACTCCATTAGACACCCAATTCAACCAAAGCCTGAGCACCAGCTTCATCCCAGCTGAATGGAGGACAGCCACTGTCATCCCTCTACACAAAGGTGGAGCATCCACTGACCCAAGCAATTATGGGCCCATCAGCCTAAGTAGCCTGATCTGCAAGGCCATGGAATGCATTATCATGGACATTATAAACAAAGATATTGGCAACCTCCAAATGCTTGACCCCACACAGTTTGGTTTTGTCAGAGGGAGATCATGCCTGTTAAACTTGATTGACTTCTTTGAAACATTCGCCAAAGCCATGGACAAGAGGAAGATGGTGCACCCCCCTACCTTGACCTAGCCAAAGCTGTTGACACTAGTCCCCACTCTGGCATAATAGATAAATTCTCCCAGCTAGACATCAACCGGTATATTACCAGATGGGTAGCTAACTGGCTCACTGATAGAACCCACTCAGTCAAAGTAGGGGAAGCCACCTCTAGTTGTAGACCTGTAACAAGAAGTGTACCCCAAGGTTCGGGCTTGGGCCCTCTACGGTTTGAGATATACTTTTCTGAGGTGCAAGCCAACACCAGTGGTCTGTGGCTGACCAAGTTTTCAGATGACTGCAAGCTGGGCGCTGTCTTAAATTCCCCTAATGATGTGAATGTTTTCCATGAGGGTCTTACCCAAACTAATGACTGGTGCCAAAAGCATGGCCTCAAATGAATTCCAAGAAATGCATCATTATCCCCTTTGGGGAAAATGTCATCACCACTAATTAACACATCAATAACAGCATACTAGGCATGCAATCAGTCGTGAGGGACTTGGGCATCCAGGTAGATAGCAACCTGACTTTTGACCACCACATTGCCTTCATTGTATGGAAGGCTTTCTACATGACCCACCTCATAAATAAGGGTATTTCATCCCAGAACAAGAAGGTCATAACATCTCTGTACTCCTCCCTTATCAGACCCATTATTGAGTACAATGCCTCCTTCGGCATGTACCTTGCCAAGCACATGCAGCAGTTGGAGAGACCACAGAGGTTCCTGACCAGGAAAATACAGGGTCTCAAACAAACACCTATCCACTACAGATAGGCTAAAAGCCCTATCCCTCTACTCAGACTTATACAGACTGATCAGAGGTGACCTGTGCATGGTATACAAGGCCATTACAGACCCAGCCTTGATGGAGTTGCTGCATATCCATATGATAAACTTCACTTGCGCAACCCACATGCAATGCCTTAACCTGGTCTGTGACATTAAGAGAACTTGTTGGCGGGATAGATTTGTCTCCCAAAGACTCCCCCATCTGTGGAATAGACTCCCTCTCCATGTCAAGCCGAGTATCTCTCTAGCCCTCTTCAAGAAGAACTTGTCTGACTGGATGGAAAACAGAAAATATACCCTGGGATCCCATCTGTGTTCCTGCTGGACAGGGGAAACAGGTGCTGATTTTGAGGGAACATGGGCGAAATTCTTGGCTAGACTTATAAGCGCCTCCTGGCCAATAGCCTAGTATCATCCTATGAACATATGAACCTATATTTGATCAAAAAGAAACAATGAATTACAATAAAGCAGTAGCAACTTTATTAGAAAGATGACTGGTATACAGTATTGATTTGCATGCTAGCAGAATAAAATGAGTTGCTTAAGCTCAACAGCAGAGTGAAACAGAAGATAGGAAATTAAATGAAATAATAATTTATGATGTTCAGGATTTCCTAGCTGCTAGCTGGTGAACAGCAAAACTACAATGTGTCTTAAATTGTCTTTGGAAGGAGTGAGCCAAACTGTGAACATTTTACAAATGACAAGTTTACCTAAAATCTACTGGAGAGAGCAATATCCCCCTCAACCCGTGCAGCCTGTAACTTAAAAGTTGCTATAAGGGGTCTTTACTTTGTTTATAAGAGTCTGTGGCAAATCCATTATTTCCAAGGTAGATTTACTTCCTTTAAGGACTACCTCACCTCTTTTTTCAGATAATCTATCTGTACCTGATTTAATTTATAAATTTTGATTCTAATATAATTTTAAACCTATCCCAACTGAAGCACCCACTGCAGTATATGCTTTCACAAAATATACCCCAGATGTCATAGTCAGTCCTAGTGCTTTTACAAAGTTTTTTCCATATATTATTCTTAAGTGAATTTACTGTGATCCATTTTCCTGGAGAGCACATAAAACATTTGAGTATACAATAGAAACAGGGGCAAAATGAATGTTGCTTCTTGTTTGCCACTTTCTTGCTCATGTGAGCGTATTCTTAAAAATACTTACTCATTTCCTTCTTGTCTGTTGACAATGCTAAACTTCAGTGACCAGTTTTCATGACATAAGAATTCTAGTCAATGATGAATCGGTGTTTTTTATTTTATTAAGTTATTCGTTTTTTTTAAAGCATGTTTTTGACAGGTTATTATAGCTGATTTCTAGTAGAATTCAACTTTTCTCAAGTAGATTGGGATAATTAATAGACTGAATTTTTTTTAATTTCATGAAGATAAGCAAGTTTCATCACCTAATTTTCTTCCTCACTTGTGCTTCAAACATCTTAGATCTCTGAAAAAGCAGTTGCAATGGTGGATTTCCCAAATTCAGCCCAGTCTCTGCCTACTTTTTGGTCGACTGACTCCCACCCAGGATCTACACGTAGATGTGTCAAATCTGGCTTGAGAAGCATGGACAGGCCTTATGAGAGTTCAAGGCCAGTAGGCCCTCAAAGAGATAAGGGAGCACATCAGTGTCTAGGAGAAGAACCTCTTTCAAGTTCATCAGGTGTTTTCCCACCTGAGAAGCCTAAAGACAACACAGCAATAATGTGGTACATTAACAAATGAGGGGAGGGGGAACTCGTCCTAACAGCTGTGCAGGCTAGCTGTTCTGGCATGGGACCAAGGTATAATGGCAAATCTGTCCCTGCAGGTTGTTTACTTTCCATCCAAGGACAGCATTCTTGCAGACTCACTAAGAAGGTCCACAGAAGACCTCAGGAATGGATGTTAAACAGAGAGGTCTTCCTGGGCATAGACCACAGAAAGGGTATTTCTCAAATACATCTGTTTGTTTCCTCTCAGAACAGGCTGCTCAAACTCCTTTGCTCCGGTATTCCTTTTACCCATCCATGGAGAATGGATGCCATATATATCTGTTGAAAGGGAGTACGTCTGCACCCCCCCCCCAATCCCAAAAGGTTCTCTTGAAGATCCAGTGGGAGAACCAAAAATCTTTCTTGTGGCTCCTTGCTGGCCCAAGTATCACTAGTTTCCCCCTTTTTTTACACCTAGCCAAGGGCCATTACTACAAGTTACCCAAAAAAGTGGACTTGTTTGCATAAAAAAGGGCCCTCTGATTCATCTCAATTTTCAAGTTCTTTGCTTGACATTTTGGATGACAGAATCTTAATTAATTTAGAAAACATAAAAAAAAACTAGTAGTCTTAAAACTGTGTTGATGAGCTCAGTCACAATAATTTCGAAAAATCGTGAAATCCAGGTAGTTTTCAAAAGCAACAGGCCTTTATTCGTCACAGACAAGCGATCCTCAATAACAAAAAAAATCAGAAATACTTTACAATGTTAAACATATCAGCATTTATACACTTAGAAGTAGATGTACACATGCATGATATACAAGCATAACACAGATAGCAGGTAAGCTATATATCAGTATAAACAATGCTGGTGTACACAATTTATTGTTAGTGGTTTGAAATATCTGTGAAGTCAACAAACAATATCAGCTCATGGAGTGGGCTACCACATCCATATACCTTTGTTACCTGATGTTTGTGGATGACAGAGCATAATGTAACCAATATTGGCCTAGAGACAGCCTTGAACAGTACTATATGAGTTAATCAATACAATTTTCAGCTATTTGATTTGTATTCCACAGCTATTTCAGTGTTATGCTTGACTGCAGCATCTTACCTTACAGGCTGAACGCATACAGCTCTATTGCAATGGTTATAACAAGACAATCCTGATGTACACCATTTTCCTTGATTTTCTTTTGGTATTGTTTCATGGTTTTATTGCATAACAGTTGTCATTATTCATTTAATGCAATACAGCTGTAATTCCACATTTATTGCAATACAGACTTTATTGTGTATACTCTAATGCAGTTACTGGTATTGTTTCATGTTTTATTGCACTACAGTTGGCAATATTCATGTAATACAATACAGCTCTAATTCCATACTTATTGCACTGCATACTTTATTGTATATACTTTAATACAGTTAATGCTTTACTCTTTCTTGATTATTTCACTACAGTTAGCATATAACATCTGTGCTCACCACACTCATCACACAACCTTTCCAAGCACCTGTCATGCAACTTGACATTGTGAGCCCTCTCAGCTGCAGCTGTTGGGAGAGAAACACACAATCATGCATACCAGTTTTGCAGACATTCAAATTACATATTGGTGAAACAGAGGTAAAACACACACCATCATGCACACCAGTTTTGCAGACATTCAAATTACATATTGGTGAAACAGAGGTAAAATTGCTTACATACTTGTGGGTCATTCCATGCCCTTGCTTCTTGGACCCAGGTGTCCAAGAGTCCCATCTTTCTTCTTTTCAGGTCATCATGTTGGTGACAACACTGCTCACCTGTAAGGGGGATGCCAGTAACACTGATGAGTTCTCTTGCCAGCTGGTCCCAGGCCTTCATCTTACATGCCAAGCCCTGGGAACTCCCTACAGCAGCTGGTCATTGTGGTTTTTGATGAGGAGCCCAACCATGACCCTGGACTCCAGGATACCCAACACTGAGCCCAAAAGCATGCACTATCACCAACACCACCAGCCATAGTATACCGTCAGTGACAGATCTGCAATGGATTCTTCTGTATTCCCACCTATTGGGCTTAATATAGGCTGTTTTCCTACCCTTATGCATCATTGGACAACTTTAAAAAAACACTGCACCTCTCAGCAGCACACAAACCAGTGCAGGTGAACTGAGCAGTGCAAACACTTGCAGAACTGTAGTCTTAGTGGTGCTTAGCAGTGCAGAAACCAGCCAAGCAGAGCCAAGCAATGC
Source organism: Protopterus annectens (assembly GCF_019279795.1). Classification (NCBI taxonomy): domain Eukaryota; kingdom Metazoa; phylum Chordata; order Ceratodontiformes; family Protopteridae; genus Protopterus; species Protopterus annectens. The sequence goes on from NC_056738.1 coordinate 57,039,294, forward strand.
ATAAACGTTGGCAACCATTGCCATATTTATGTGGTGCTTAGCATGTCTAAGCACAGTTGAGCAGAGCTTAGTAGAACACAGCAGTGCCATATTTTAAAATAGTCGGCATATGTCTATCAAAATTAAATACATATGTTCTTTTCCATCAATTCAAACCCTGGACCAACTACACATGAATCCATAACTCCACCCATTTAGCTATATGGATATTAAGAAATCTGGTATACCTTCATATATAGCACTGAGCTACCTATAAGCAGTGCTGAGCCATGCAAACATGCTCAGGTACTCTTAAACACACATTTAAATAAACAATTAATCACACCTGGTTTCTATTTTTAGATGTCTGGAAGGTGTGTGCTGTCTTATATGTGAGCACCACTTAGCATTGCTGCACTCCATGCTGTACAGCGCAAACATGCTTTTAAAAAAAAAAATAAAAATAAAACAAAAGGACAGTGCAGGGCATTTCTTATACATCCGCAGACACAGCACTACACCTCTCTCTACACTGTTTCAACAGCTGTGCTCCTCTTCTCTCCCATGGCAATGTGTCATCATTAATATGCATGGCATGCTGATGAGGGGGAATCATGTAAGCCGACATGGCAACATTCCGTGTAGGCTCTACATGGTGCCTATATGGATTTTATTAAATCCTGGGGTTTATTTATTTATAAAATGTTTGGTGTAGGTCAGTGTTTCACTTTGGCAGGGGTGATAATGGGGCATGTAGTGCTTGTGTTCACTCGTGACAACTTACTTGCCATTTGTTTTTATCAGACTAATATTACTACTGCTTGTGAATTGCTTTGTTTTGGGGACTCTATGTGAGAAGGTAAGTGAACTTGTACTATTTGTGTAGACTTCTGACAACTTACCTTCTGACAAACTCATTCAAGTAATTCTAGACACATCTGACACATCTTCCTTGTTCACAGCATGAAACTTACCTTGCTCCTGCCAGTCCAACTTCTGCAGTTCCTAGAAAGTAACAAACAAACTTACAAAAGCCCTTACCAACACCACAGTCAAAATATTCCGAGAGATGATATGTAAGATATGTTTAAAAAGGACAGAGAGACATGGCTTCATGTCTTGCATATTCTCAAGCCCAAAACTGATGTTGAGGAGTACTGGTCTGCTTACTGTGGAGGCTAAAGATAAGTTGTCATGCAAAGCAGACAATCTTTTTTTTTCAACCTAACATTGATCTCTATAATCAAGAATCATTTTTACAAGTGACAAGCCAACCTTTATAAAAATCTGAATTATAGTGGTTACCAGAAGGATTCTTCACAATCCAGACACCCCTTGTAACTCTCTGACTTTGTAGACTGGCTGTAAAATATGCCATGTCCCAAAGAAGATTTTTTTTAATTATTTTAATTTTGATTAATAATTTCTGCATATCAGAAAAAAAATTGTTCTTTGTGTATTAATAGGAAAGCCTACTTTGAAGATGAAATTCAGATTAAAAGAAACATTTACAAAAATAAGAAATATGATTATGAAAAGGTCACCAATTCCAAAGCAGTGATTGAAGTGCAACTGACCATTCAGTGTCAGATAACTCTACTTGTGACTAGATGTGTTAGCTGAATCTGCAGTCAGACTTTCTAGATCCATCAGACTCTTTAAGGGAATATCTACTTTGACAGTCGCTGTGGTTAGTTAATAAAGTCTTGAAGGAATCTGTGCAACAGAACATGAATTCTTCAATCAAACTCAACGTTTAAGCAAGTCTATCTGGAATTTTGTAAATAATTATGTGTCATTTGTGAATATTAATATGATTTATATAGAAGTGTGACAGAAGGAGATGCTGCCAGCACAGCTATCTGGAATTTTATAAATAATCATATGTCATTTGTGAATATTGACATGATTCATATGCTTGTCTTACAAATGTATTAGAACTGTATGTTATGTGTATATTAAACTGCTGGTACAGAAGTGTTTGTTGAACAGAATTTGTACAGTAATGAGCCTAGATGTGTGACCACAGTGTACCCTGCTAGATTAGAACAGAAATGTATATACACTATTGTAGCTGTGTAAATGTATATATTTTTAATAGTGGAAACTAGAACATATAGGGTTAACTTGCAACACATCAAGAAAGTAGCTGAAATTAAATTGGTTTATGATTGTGCCATAAATGTTAGTTTCAATGCAGCAAGGAGACAGGATGTCTAGAACTAGGATGCCTTCTGCATTGTTTTGTAAGTATTTTATTGTTTAATATCTTCCAGCAGTTGCAAAGATCTGAGAGATATGTGTTTTTCACAGGGAGATGCTAAAATGCTGGCAATCTCTAGCAATTGGGTTTGTCACCTGTGATAGTCATATGACAAAAGGGATGTCATCCTGCAATAATCCCAGCAGCTATATTTAAGATATTAATTTAAGAACTCCCTGAGAGAGAGAGAGAGAGCCAGGGCATTTTGTATTTTGTCTTTGACCTAACAAGAACATCCACTCACCACTTCTGCCTGCTTGTTGTTCTGTAAGTAAGTTTTTAGGGCTTAGTAACTCTTTTAGATTCAGATAGGAATATAGTAAAGTATAGCTTATGTGTTTTCTTTATTTACTTGAGACTGTCCTGCAATGTTGTTTTAAATGTGATTTTGAACTCTGATGGAACTGATTGCTTACTGGGTATTGTCTTGTTCTTTTATTATTTATTATTAAATATATTTAAGCCTTTCAATTGTGGCTGGTCTGTTTAGAGATATTCAAGCTCTTATTGTACTTGCATATCTATTTTTTGGGGGGGACTTCAAGTACCCTTCAATAAACTGGGCAAACTATGCCTATACCAATGCACTCACCCAAAGATTTTTGTACTTTGTAAATTCAAATGCCCTGGATCAGTTATTTGACACCGCAAAAGGGGTTCAAACATCCTGAACCTGGTGCTTGCAAACATGGATGATCCTTGCACCACCCCAAGTGTACAGTTCTCCCTGATGAGATCTGATCACACGTTAGTCACACTAGAAGTAACAATCATAGCTGACCCATTCCCAGCTGAAACCAGACTAAAAAATGTCTCCAAAGCTAACTACAACCTTCTATGAGACAGCATTATTAGTTTTATAGCTCCTGCCCCTACTGATGGCAAAGATGCCTATGCTGGGGTTTTCACTAAAGCCTTGTACAAGCATCTGCACAATTGCATTGACTCAGATGTACCCAAAAGAATCAAAGTAAGTTCCTTATGAAAGAACAAACCTGCCTGGTGGACATCCATTATAAACAGGCTGTATAATATGGGAAAGAAACTATTGTCTAAAATCAGTAAGTGATGGTCTTCTAACTCAAAGGATACCTTCCCTGGCTTAAATAAACAACTAAGACACCTACTAAAGCAATATAAAGCCAATTACAAATCCAAATTGGCCATCTTAGCTAAGGGTAACCACAAGGCATTCTTTGGCTACATCCACAACCTCAAAAGAAAATCACAAATGTGTGCTGATCTTGTTGTAAATGGCACAATATACACTGAACCTGGGGATATTGAAAACCTGCTGGCAGATAGATCCTATGAAAACTTATACCCCTTGTCTCCACCTCATATACCACAAGACATAACTCATTCATGCACTCCCCCTGTAGTCTCAAATGATCAGGTCCTTAATTCCCACTCCAAGCCAAAAAGCAGTGCCTCTGTGGGACTGGACAACATTCCTGGCTGCATTCTGAATTGTTTAAAGCAGGAGCTAGCTGCACCTCTGGGTACTCTCTTTAACCACAGCCTTAACACTGGGTATGTCCCTACAGATTGGAAAACTGCTACCATCATCCACCTACACAAGGGTGGTTCCTCCACTGACCCCATAAACAACAGACCCATATGTCTGGCCAGCCTCATATGCAAAACCATGTAGAGATTCATCATGGAGATTATCAACACTAGACCCATCCCAGTATGGCTTCGTCAAAGGGAGATCTTGTCTGTTGACCTTGGTAGACTTCTTTGAGACAATCACCAAAGCCATGTATGAGGGCAAAGCTGTGCATATGACTTACTTGGATTTAACAAAGGCCTTTGACACTATTCCCCACTCAGGTGTCATTGATAAACTCACCTAACTGAATGTAAACCAGTATATTGTTGGGTGAGTCACAAATTGGCTCACCAGTAGAGCACAATTAAAATAGGGGACTCTACATCCACCAATAGACCAGTAATCAGTGGAGTTCCATAGGGCTCAGTGTTGGGGCCCCTGCTGTTTGGAATATACTTCTCAGAAGTACAGGCCAGAACAAACGACATGTGGTTGACAAAGTTTGCAGATGACTGCAAGCTGCATATGATCATAGAATCTGCTAGAGATATTGATAACGTCCAGGAGGGTCTTACTCAAACTAACAATTGGTGCCATAGTTATGGGCTCAAGTTAAATGAAAAAAAGTGCATCATCATTCCCTTAGGCAAGGGAGACATCCCTGCCAAGTTCCCAGTACCGCATTAACAACAACACCCTAAGTACCCTGTCCCTGGTGCAAGATCTGCGTACACAGGTTGACAGCAACCTTGGCTTTGACCACCATGTTTCCTCAGTGGTAAGGAGAGCCTTCCACATAGCCCATCTTATAAGTAAATGCATTGCCTCCAGAAAAAAGGAGGTTACAACTCCACTGTGCTTTTCCCTTATAAGACCAATAATATAGTATAATGCCCCCTTTAGCATGTACCTCACCAGGTACCTACAGCAATTGGATAGATCTCAGTGGTACATTACAAAGAAAATTCAAGGCATTCAACACATATTTTATGTTGATAGTCTAATATCCATGTCTCCATACTCTGTGTCATACAGACTACTCAGGAGAGTATAAGGCAACCTCAGATACTGTGTTGATCAAAATACTACACATTAGCAAGTCTAATGTCACTTGTTGCACTTGCTGGAGGGACCTTAACATGAGATGCAACATCAACAGGACTTGTTAGAGAGAGAAGTTCATCTCACAGAGGCTTCCCCTTCTATGTAATGGGCTGCCAATCCAGGTGAAACAGAGCCCATCATTCTCCTTGTTTAAGAGTAAGCTCGATAAGTGGATGGGAAACCCTAAATTCACCCCCAGGTGTATCATCTGTGTCCCTTCTGGGCAGGTGCAGCAGATACTGAGTTAGTTCTGCTACTAGCATAAACACAAGAGGGAAAAGGGATAAAAACCTGGCTAGACTTGTAAGAGACTCAGGGCCATTAGACTAGTAACCTCCTATAATCCTATGATTTACAAATTCTTCATGGTTTCATCTAATACTTCTCCTGGATTTATCTGGACGTCTTCAGCATTGCAATTTAGAGAGATGTTGCCCCCCAAAAATGGACACACCCCCATTCTTCATAATTGTCCCTGAATTTGCCCCTGCTACATTCTCCATAGCTCACAGACTATTACAGTCAGTCAGTAATGCCAGACATTGAGATTCATGCTTCTTATAGTTCATAAAATACATTAGGGTACAAGCCCACCTGAAGTAGTGTAGAGGGCAAAAACGCTGGTTTGTCAATGACCTGCTTTCTGTGCCTTGGGTACAGGATTTGAAGCATTTTTCCTGCTTTAGTTTAATTTTTTAAGTGACTTAAGGAAATATTTAAAGTGAAACCCCAGTGACTAGTGATTGTGCGGAGGACTAAAGCTCTGCTAATCCATGATCTATTGTCTTCAGTTTTCATTCATTCTTCAAATGTTGATTTTGGAACTGATCCTCGGATCCAGCTCAGCCATTACTATAGCTCTTGATAGCCTAAAAGCTCTCAAGTTCCCCCTACCCACAGTTTATTTATTTACCATTTGTTTGCTGGCAAAGCCCAACTGGGACAGAGCCCATTTTCAGTAGAGGCCCAGAGAGAAACAGTCCAGATTCATGCCTTTGGAATGTATGAGGAAACCAGATCACCCAGAGAAAACCCATATGAACACAGGGAGAACATGCAGACTCCACACAGAAGGCAACCCAGACAAGAATAGAACTGGAGAATCTCTTCCTGTACTGTGACAATGCTAACCACTGCACCTATGAACCAACCCCTAATGTACCTCAGATCTCATTAGTTGCTTTTGCAAAATGCATGTGGTCATCCATAGCTCAAAAATTTATGTCAGTTAAGTAAATTTTCTTAGTTCTGATAACCTCCATTTTTTCTACATCTATATCCTTTTTATACATAGTATATTCTCATTTATTATTGTTGGTAATATTTTTCCCTTTTTTGCTGTATTTTACACACCTGTGTATTTCTCAGTACCATTGTTACTTTTTCCTCCCTTACTATTCTAATCTAGTTTTAAAAAAACTTTCTTTTTCCTTCTTTCTCATTAGTTTTAGCTTTATCAAAATGTTGAAGATAAGCCCTTCGAGGTTTAAAAAATGTAAGCAATGTGGCATAAACTTCTTATTTTGGATGTACATGATTTGTGTGTATACTGTTTGGTCCCAGAGCACTTAAACGTGGATTGCTTTATTTGTAAAAAATTCAATCCTTGTGCAGTTGCTAATCCCAAGAACAAAATTATTTTGAAGGAACTATTGCCTACCTCTTTTTCTGAAGCAATTTCTGGGGTTCAAACCCCCAAAACAAAACATAAGGAGACTTCAGAAAGTTTCCCAAAACCATCTGTTTCCTCCATTCCTTCTTCAATGGAATCTCTAAGAAAGAAACAGAAGATGGACCTGAAGGCTTTTACTTTGAAGGTGACTTTGTAGAAGGCCTTGGCAGATCCGACCACCTTGGATTCAATACCTCTTCTTTGGACCCAGTACTCACCTATCATTGACCTGGTCCCATCCAGGTTGGAGAAATAACACTCAGAATCTCCTTTGTTAGCCTCCTTTCATTCTTTTAGTAGTCTGACAGAAGCTGATGTGGATAGGATGATGAGGAGATTCCACTTGGTGCAAATACAGATAAGTATCCTTCCAGCTCCTACCCCTTCAGGTCAGGAAGTTTTGGCTTGATACCCCTCCACTATTGGTTCTTTCTCTGATCCGACCAAGTCCCTGGATCTGAGTTTACCAAAGCCATCTGTGTCGGAGCTGAGGATACTGTTATCCTTGGCTCCAAAGTCTTCAATGAGCACTCTGGCTCTGACAAGTTCAGATCCGGATGACTCTAGGAGCCATGGTGTCCCTGCCAGGTCCAAGGTGTTGGAGTCGACTCCAATGCTGTTTTAGCTTTTTCTTCCCCTCAGAGCCTTGGTATTGGACAACTCAGCTCTGACCTCCACCTTGGGCATGATGCCTTCAGTGCAGGGGGAGTTGAGGGGGCAGAAGCATGTCTTCTCAGCTCCTTTGACTTTTTCCCTCTGGAGCATTCTGCTTTTGAGGGGGTAAAGAGAGTTGTCTCTGCTTCAGGAGGATGGATGGTTTCTCCCCCTCTGATCTGCTATCATTATATCATGTGTCTTTGTGCCTTGAACCTCAACATTCGACTCCACAGGGACAGCCAGTCCAAACACTTCAGGTTACCCAACAGGGTATCACCATTTCTTTTGATACTTCTCCAGAGCATCCTACCGAAAAAGTACCTCAGAAAGGAAAGTGCAAAAAGAAGCACTGGAATTTGCCACAGGAATCTATCACAGGGGATACTGATTTCAACAAAGGGGAAGGACCCCCAAGATCACCTGATGACATCTCATTTGGAGAGATCCTAGAAATCCTGAAACAAAGAGGTGGTTGGTACTCTCAAAGTCCTTCTCTGGAGAAATTGGTATTCCTGGAGGCATTTGGATCTGGCCCGTTTACCACCTAGGTAATTCCACCCACTGACAACCTCATTGATTTGATCTCAAAGTGGGCATGGAAGGATCCTGACTTGGTTGACCCTATCCCTAAGAGACTGGATTGGATTCTGGCACCACCAGCATGAAGGAAATTTTGGACTAAGTGATTACCTGTAGATGCTATGGTTGTGGCGATGGCCACTAAGAAGGAACTTGTGAAACAAAGTATTGCTGTCTATCCCCATAAAAGGGAGTTGAGGGCTTTGGACAGGTTTGGGGAATGTGTCTACATCTCAGTGATCTTCGCTGTTAGGTCGCTGAATTATTTTGCATATTTTACTAGATCGAAAAGTCATTTGATTAAGGAAAATTCTCTTTCAGAGACAACTGCTGCTGAGACTCAGACTTTTGTGGCCTCACACTTGGTGACCCTCCAGTCCATTTCTAACTCATCCATAAGGCTTATCTCTCATGCAACAGAGAGTTCCTCAAGACTAGCAGGTTCTGGTATCGCTATTAGGAGGCATACCAGAATGCACTTCTGTGACTTTGCAGAGCCTTTCAAATCCCCTTTTGTCAATGCCCCTATTGATGAAACTTCTTTATTCAGTCCCAATGTGAAGGACACACTCTTCACGTTAGAAATAGTGGGAGGACTCTCTCTACTGTGGGAGTACATTTTTTGACCCCACAAAGGACCTTTTCTAGGAACCAAAGAGGAGGATGAAAAATGTGGTTCAAACAATCCCATGGTCCTTTCCAGATCCATGTCAACACAGTTCAAATTGGAGACATCACCCACATGGCAGATGGCTTGTAAAACCAGTGGTCTTGAGATTCCTTCTCTGACAGACCCTACCAGTACTCCTGAAAATAGTCTTAAGTGTCCCCCTGTGAAAGCAATTGGGGGTGATTTATCTCTGCACCAGCGAAGCTGGCTAGATATCACAAAAGACACCTGAGTGCAGAGGATCATTTCCAGATGTTATATAATTCCCTTTTCCCTTTCATGTCCATTTTCAAGACAATTTCCCAATGTTCCACCCAATCAGAGGAAAGCAGCAGAACTAGAAATACAAAAGCTGCTAGAAAAAAAGAGTCATCCAAGTGGTTCCCACCAGACCAAATAGAATCCAGAATTAACTCAAGATTCTTTTTAGTGCCAATTAAAACAGGATACTGGAGACCCATTTTGGATCTCAGCAACTTGAACAAATATGTTTGACACGCAAAGTTTTGGATGGTCATGGTCCAGTCTATTTTGCCCTTTTTGGTCAAGGACAGCTGAATATGCTTGCTAGACCTTTAAGATGCGTACTGTCACATAAAGATGAAAAGACAGTCCATAAGGTACTTAGACTTCAGGCTGGGAGCCAGACATTACCAGTTCAGATCCCTGACTTTTGGTCTCACCACAGCCCCCAGGGTGTTCATCAAATGCATGGCAGTGGCAGCAGCTCACTTGAGACTGCTGAGGTTCCTGGTGTTTCTGTATCTAGACGACTGGCTCATTGTCGCCCTAACCAGGCATCTACTCATATAAGCAAGAGATCAGGTTCTCCAAACTTGCTTCCTTCTGGGAGTTATCATAAATTACAGCAAATCTCAGTTAGAACCTTTTCATATACTGGAATTTATAGGAACAGTTTTCAACCCAGTATCATTAATAGCTTCTCTTCCTCTTGAAAGAATGCAAGCTATCAGATTTAAGGTCAGGAAAATAGTTCACAGTACCAAAATTTCAGCCTGGTTAGTTCTTCAAGCCTTGGGGCCAATGTCAGCTGCCATAAATTTAGTTCCTCTAACAAGATTTCATATAAAAATTCCTCAATGGATGCTAGCAACATGATGGTTGATTCGTTATCAATGAATGTTAGCCCAAATAAGTATCACTCAGGCATGCAAGAAATACCTTTGGTGATGTGTGAAGACTGGTAGAGATGGGCGAACGCTGTCAGCCTAGCTAGACAGAATTGTGCAAATAATTCTATCATTTGTAAATATGAATGTTGAACTACAGACTTGTTTTCTTAATTGAAATGAAATAATGTGAAATGTTAAACTTAATGCAGCAACATTGCCCTCTGCTGTAAAGAAAGTTAAGTCAAACATTTCTTGTCTGTCCTTTGAAGTTAAAATTATTTCATAACTGTCTTTGATGTTTACAATTTGGCTCCGGCCGGGCTAGATGAAGGCTTCCTGCCTATTGTTGTAAGGCTAATGTTAATGACCAGAATTTGCATGCATAAATGTCCTTTATTGCTCTGGTATCTGCCTAGGTGTAAAAGAATGTAAATGCAGTTTCTGTTGGCCTGAAAACATCAGAAAAGTTAAAGAATGATGTAATGGCTATCAGAACTGCAATTTCAATTTAAACAGAGAGAATCAGGGGGCATTAAGCAGTTTTGTCTTGAACATCTAACTTAAAGCACTGTTTTGCTCATATGTAAGTTATATTTATTTATTTATTTATTTGCAGTTAGTTTACCAGGATAGTCCATTGGGCCAAGATGAACCTGTTTTCAATGGAGTCCTGGGGAGAAAAACTCCAGACATTTTAGGTTACAATAGGTTCTTAGACATGTTTAGACAATGTAAAAAATTTGAGTAGACAATACAGATAATAAACAAACAATTACAATTAATACAACAAGAGTTAAAACTTATATGAGAGGCAGATTAAACAGGATTTTACAATTAAAAATAAGAAGGCATTACATATTAAGAGTCCTACACTTATGAGGTATAGTGTAGTATATTCTTGCAGATACTATAGTAATAATAATATAAGAGTTAGGAGAAATGTTAGAGTGAAATCAAGGGTATAAGTAGGAGAAAGGAAAGGAAAAGGAAATAAAAAGGAAATACCCAGTATTAGTTATGAGGGGTGGGAACAAGAGCATTCCCACTGAGATAGAACATGTGAGTGAAGAGATTTTTTGAAAATAAAATGGTTAGAGGTGATACGGATAGATGGAGGTAGAGAGTTCCAGAGTCAAGCTAGGCCATGTGATAGAAGGTATTTACCAGGGGGACGGGTTGGTTTATACACTTCTAATAGATTTTGGTTGTTAGACCTTAATATTCTGTCAGGTCTGTACATTTTAAATACAGAAGACAGGGAGGGACAGAGGGAGGGGTTGAGAATAAGCTTATGTGCAAGGGATAGTTGAGTATAGATGAGATGACTGGGTAGTTCTAGCCATTTTAATTGTTGGAGAGAGGAACAGTGGTGGGTTGAGGACTTTTGGCTGGTAGCGAATTTTGCAATTTTGTTGTAGCAGGAGGAAAGTTGTGTTTTCAGGGAGGTTTGTAGATTAGTTAGAAGTGGAGCTCTGTAGAGAAGGGATGGAATTAAAAAGGAAGTAGAGAGAGTGATTTTAGTGGCCGTTGTAAGATAGCGATTTTGTCGATAGAGCATCCCTAGTTTTTGATGAGTTTTTTTGATATTTATTTGTAGATGGGAGTTGAATTTTAGTTGGTTATCAATTTGGACTCCTAGCAATTTTGTCTCTGTCACCATTTCTAGCTGACTGTTATTTTGACTGTTGTTAGAGAATGTCTTTGTATTAAAAGTGTTGACTTTAGTGGGGGTGAATATCATTAATTTGGATTTAGAGGTGTTGAGTGCTAGGTGATTTGTTTTCATCCATTGTTCAGTGGTAGAAAAAGCATCCTGAGTTAGCGTTAGGAGTGTTGGGATAGATGTGGCAGTGCAGATAATGGTACAATCATCTGCATATTGGATGATGTTGGAAAAAGGGATCGCCTTGTAGAAATCATCTATGAATATGTTGAAGAGGAGTGGACCTAATATGGAGCCTTGGGGGACTCCAGTTGGGGTGTTAAGGAATGAGGAGGTTGCCTTTTTCCATTTTACTGCTTGATATCTGTTGGATAAGTAGCTGGATAACCAGTTTATTGATGGGGGAGATAGGTTAAGTTTTGAGAGTTTGGTTAGAAGCAGGTTATGTGATATAGCATCAAAGGCTTTAGAGAGGTCGAGTAGAAGGGTAGAGACAATAAGGCCAGAGTCCCGGGCTTTATTTACAGTATCGAGGAAGGAGAGGAGAGCTGTCATAGTGCTGTGATTAGGTCTGAATCCGTGTTGTGTGGGAGATAGTAGGTGATTATATTAAACTGTTTCTTTTAGAAATAGCTAGAAACTAGAATGATTAGACTAAGTATTTTTCTGTGATGTCAGAACTGTACTACTGATTTATTTTAAGTATTTCTGTGTGATCCCTGAACTCTTGACTAGCACTGTGTAGTAGAAAGTATTGTCTTGTGGTTTTAATTATTTATTATTAAATATTTTAAAACCTTTCAACTGTGGCTGCTTTGTGTAGAGATAATTTAAGCTCTTAAGAGTACTTGCATGCCTTTGGTAAAACGGTACAAAGCCAGTCTAATAGCTTTAGTCCTTGGTTATACTACCAATTGGATAATAATATTGCACAGTAATAATTGGACACCTTTTTAAGGGCCTTTGAGTAGCTGATATATATTAGCTGGGTGGTGGCAAGTGGTACAACCATATAGTCTGGGTAAAAGGGGCACAGCTGGAGAACCTGTGCCAGACTTCCCCCGGAGTGTCTGTGTGGTTGTATAAACATATCTCAAATTGTGTGTGTGTCAGCTACTTGGGCAGGGACACAAAGCACTGGTTGGACAGAGAGGGTGCTGGAGATTTTAGCTTGCCCAGCTGGCTGAGATCTGGACCCTATAGCTGTGCCAGTGGGGAGTCTTATTGGGGAAATGGAGAGCAAGGGAGCAACCATCCCCAGACTGACTGTGATCTATGTGTGCTCATAAGGGAAATTGCACTTTACTGTGTGTATTTGTTATCCTTTCCTCATATATGAGAGACCCTCTCTGGTGTTAGTGGTGAGGACTGAGGATCCTTGATTGCTGGGCTATGGCATGGGCGTCACATGGTGAGTTCAATCAAATTAGGTTCTACAAGGCCATCCTTTCCGTCTCCCTCAGCCCAAGGCCATAGGGACCATGGACACATCTCAGTTTGGGTGGGGGGCACTTCCTGGAGAAAGCAGTAAAAGACACTTGGTCCCTGACCAGGGCAATATGCATGTTAGTGTCCTGGAAATGAGAGCAGTGCTTCTTATCATTGAAGGCCTTCCACAACTCTCTCCCTTTCAGAACAGTTGTGATTGAGACAGACAACATGTATGTAGTCTGGTAATATCAGCAAACAAGAGAGAACCAGGTCTTACCTCTTGTGTCAAAAAGCCCTCAGAATGTGGCAATGGATGATTTCTTCCATCTGTTTCCTGATAGCAATGCACATTCTGGAGAGGTCCCATGTGATAGCAGACAATGTTCTACTACCTCATGAGTGGTCTGTCAACATGAAAATGACAGAAATAATTTTCCATCAGTGGGGCCAGCCTTGCTGTGATCTGTTTGCATCTTCCCTGAACAACAAGTGCAGCAGCTTCTTTGCCCTGATCCCTGCACCAGGGGAATCACCAAAGGATGCTCTACTCCATGATCGGCCCCCAGTCTTCTCTATACCAACCTTCCAATGCTCCTAATTCCCAAATTCCTACAGAAAGCTGCCCAGTTGAAGAGCAAAGTAATCTGCATGGTAGCTTACTGGCCTTGACAGCCTCATCTGCTTTACCTAATTTGGATTCCAGATCTGAGTCCAGACCTCCTCTCTCATCCAACAGGTATAGTTCACATGGATTTCTTGTACCTAAAGCTGACAGCATGGTTTCTCCACTTCCATTAATAGCCAGACAACCTATGCTGTCATCCTCTGTCTGTCATATACTTTTGTCTTCACATAAAGCTTCTATGAGAAAACTTTACAGAAGTAAATGGAAGAGATTTATTTGAGCTGATCAAAAGCATACTCACCCCTTTTCAGCCTCTGTACAGTTATTTGATCTCATCAAAAGCATACTGACTCTTTTTCAGCCTCTGTACAAAGTGTCCTTGAGTTTTTAGCAACATTTTCCAATGAAGGAACTAGCTTCTTGACCATTACAGTTCAATTGGCAGCAATCGCTAACTTCCATATCAGATTTAAGAATTCTTCCCTAGCTTCATCAAAGCTTTGTAAAGCCTTGTTAAGAGGCACTCTGCTCTTGAGACCACCTTATAAAGATCCTACTCCACCATGGGACTTGAATTTTGTACTACAGGCTTTATAAACCAAAAGGAACAAAACTAAGAAAATACAAAGTGAACTGGACAACCTGGAAAAGTAAATTATTTATTGAGCGCTTTCGTCAATTTTTAACTATGACTTTTTCAGAATAAAATCAAGTTACACACTGAGTCTTATATAACCAGTGCAATAAATCAATTAAAAAAATTTAAAAAACTGTAAAATGTACATCCACTTTTAAAGGTACAGGCTCCCTTAATGCATTTTGCTAACAAGTCATGAAATTTTGATCATAAGTGTTATATTTCTTTATAACTATATTTTCATAACCAAGAACAAATAAACTCAGTAACATTCTTGTCATGGTTGTAAAAGACATGGAATATTTAAATGCAGAAGTCTGCTTTTAATTTAAAAAAACTGCTAAGTGAAACCATATCATTAAGCCCTGGGTTAGTGGTGGCATTGACCCTCTATTGCCATAATAGTTCTTTATACTCCAGCAAAAGGTCAATAGGGCCACCCCTTTTGTCTATGATGATCTGTTCAAGAACAATAAACTTGAAAAAGTGACCTGGGTGAAGGTTGATATGTTTAGCTAATGCATTTGGAATTTTACATTTATCTATATCATAAATATGTTGATAAATGCGGGTAGCCCTATTTCATGACTTGTTCATATGCTGTTCATATGCTGTTTGTACAATAGCTAGAGATACATCATCACTGAGAGTGTGGTACTATGGGTGGTGCTGTTCATATGCTATTAGTGCAGTAGCTAGATATACATCACTGAGAGTGTGCAGTACAATGGGTGGTGCTGTTCATATGCTTTTTGTATAATAGCTAGATATACCTCATCACTGAGAGTGAGTACAATGGGTGGTGCTTCTCATATGCAGTTTCTGCAATAGCTAGATGTCCTTCTATTCTCATGTTGCAGTATTCAGTATAGTATGGAGGTTGCTGCCTGCACCATTGACATCCGGCCAGTATACCAAAGTCTTGGGCTAAGAGGGTACATGTGACATCCTCTGTCAGAGCCATAAACCGAAATAGGGTATAATAGTGACATCTGCACATACCCTCTTCAGAATTTTTCTACAGCAGTGAACATTAGACTCAGGACTAAGTTACTCCAGTTAAAATCCATTTATCTGCCATTTCTGCTTGTCTGCCCATGTTACCACCTCTGGCTTCTAGATTTGAGGTCAAGCTTTTCCTGAAAGGGGTACTTCATATCAGAACACCTCCCGAAAGCCTATACCTCCACTTTGGGACCTCAATTTTGTTCTAGAAAAGCTTACATTGCCACCTTTTGAACCAGCACATTCAGTACCCCTAAAATTGTACACCCTGCAAACAGTTTTGCTAGTGGCCCTTACTTCCACCAGGAGGGTATCAGAGATACAAGCCCTTATGGCTATCCCTCCTTACCTTATTTTCCACAAGGACAGAGTTGCCCTCAGGACTAACCCCAGATTCATGCCTAAGGTTGTTAATGAACTCTCATTAAACCAGACCATTAACCTACCTGTTTTTTACCCTAATCCTCAAAATGCCTCACTCTGAATGTCCACAGAAAACTAAGGTCCTACTTAGACAAAACAAAACCTATTAGAAAGTCTAACCAGCTATTCATCTCCTTCCATCATACGGCTCTTGGGAAGGCAGTCTCAAAGCAGACAATTTCTTCATGGATCTCAAAAGCCATTGGCATATGTTAGTCCTGGCATGGGAAAACCTTACATGGACAGGTCAAATCATACTCAACCAGGACAGCTGCTTCCTCAGCTGCTTTTTTTCAAAGGGGTTGATTGAACCTCAATTTTGGAAGGTGCTATTTGGGCTTCAATACACATGTTCACCAAACATTACAAACTGGACCTAGCCTCCAGCGCTAGATCTGGACTCACCAGATCTATTCTTCAGGGTCTTATTGACCAAGGATCCCACGCCTCCACCCAGGCTCAAAGCTAAAAGCTTTGGTACTCTCCCTACTGTAATGAATACTGCAACATGAGAACAGAAGGTTATAGAATAGCTGTGTGAGAACTTACCATAACCTTAGATGTCCTTCTCTTCCATGTGCAGTATTCAGTCCCTCCCACCTTCCACCTCTAGGGTACCTGTATAATATAATTACTTATGTGGGAGCATGGTCACCCATTATCTTAACTTCTCGCTCAATTTTTCCATGCAATATACTGATGTGTGATGTTAGGAGTTCTCATCTTAATGGTTAATTACTTTTTGTATACATTTTTTGCTAAAATTA
The DNA here is from genome assembly GCF_019279795.1 of Protopterus annectens. Lineage (NCBI taxonomy): Eukaryota > Metazoa > Chordata > Ceratodontiformes > Protopteridae > Protopterus > Protopterus annectens. The sequence goes on from NC_056738.1 coordinate 57,055,457, forward strand.
ATTCAGAGTACAGCATGGAATTTTTATATTTCTACCTACCAAGTTCCCTACTGTCTAATCTACATGTCTGTCTCCACTACACACAGCCTACCAAGTATCCTACTGTCTAGTCTACATGTGTGTCTCAAGGGTCGCCCACTTTTGACCCTCCTTAAACCTTCAGGAATACAAGTGTATGTGGCAGTCCATTCTGTAGAGGGTACATGCAGATGTCACTATTATACACTATGTTGGTTTATGGCTCTGACAGAGGACATCGCACTTACCCTCCTAGTCCAAGAATTGTGTATACTGGCCAGATGTTAGCACTGCAGCAGCAACCTCCCTACTGTACTGAATACTGCAACATGGAAGAGAAGGACATCTAAAGTTATGGTAAGTTCTTGCACAACTATTCTATATACATCATCAGTGAGAGTGCAGTCAATGGGTGGTACTGTTCAAATGCTGTTTGGGCAGTCACTAGATATACATCATCACTGACAGTGCAGTACAATGGTGATGCTGTTCATATTCTGTTTGTGTAATGGCTAGATACACATCATCACTGAGAGTGCAGTGCAGTGGGTGGTGCTGTTCATATGCTGTTTGTGCAATAGATAGATATACATCATCACTGAGAGTGCAGAACAATGGGAGATGCTGTTCATATGCTGTTTGTGCAGTAACTGGATATACATCATCACTGAGGGTGCAGTAAAATGGGTGGTGCTCTTCATATGCTGTTTCTGTAATGGCTAGATATACATCATCACTGAGAGTGCAGTGTAATAGGTGGTGCTGTTCCCATGCTCTTTTTGCAGTAACTACATATACATCATCACTGACAGTACTACATAGTGGGTGGGTACTGTTCATATGCTGTTTGTGTAAGAGCTAGATATACATCATCACTATGAGTGCAGTCTAATGGGTAGTGCTGTTCATATGGTGTTGTACAAAAGCTAGATATACATTAACATTGATAGTGCAGTGTAATGGGTGCTGCTGTGCATATGCTCTTTGTGCAGTAAGTAGATGTGCATCATCTTTGAGAGTGAAGTGTAATGGGTGGTGCTGTTCATGTGCTCTTTGTGCAATAACTACATATGCATCATCATTGAGAGAGCAGTGTAGTGTGTGGTGCTGTTCCTGTGCTGTTTGTGCAATCGCTAGATATTCATCATCACTCAGAGTGCAGTAGAATTGGTGGTGCTGTTCATATCCCCTTTGTAGAGTAGCTGTATATAAATCATCATTTAGAGTCCAGTACAATCAGTGGTGCTGTTCATATGCTGTTTGTGCAATCACTAGATGTACATTATCACAGAGAGTGCAGCACAATGGGTGATGCTGTTCATATGCTGTTTGTGTAATACCTAGATGTACATCACCACTGCGAGTGCAGTTCAGTGGGTCATGCTGTTCATATGCTGTTTGTACAATAGCTAGATATACAAAATCACTGAGAGTGCAGTACAATGGGTGGTGCTGTCCATATGCTGTTTGTGTAATGCCTAGATGTACATCACCACTGAGAGTGCAGTTCAATGAGTCACGCTGTTCATATGCTGTTTGTACAATAGCTAGATATACATAATCACTGAGAGTGCAGTACAATAGGTGGTGCTGTTAATGTGTTGTTTGCACAATTACTAGACATACATCATGGCTGAGAGTGTAGTACAATGGGAGGTGCTGTTTATGTAACAGCTGGAAACACATCATCACTAAGAGTGCAGTACAATGCATGATGCTCTTTTTTATGCTGTTTGTGTAATAGCTAGATATACATCATCACTCAGACTGTAGTATGGCTGGAGCTGTTCATATGCTGTTTGTACAATAGCTAGATATACTTCATCACTGGTAGTGCGGTACAGTGGGTGGTGCTGTTCATATGCTGTTTGTACAATAGCTACATATACATCATCACTGAAAATGTAGTATTATGGGCAGTGCTGTCCATATGCTATTTGTGTAATAAACAGATATACATCATCGCTGAGAGTGTAGTATTATGGGTGGTGCTGTTCATATTCTGTTTTGACAATAGCGACATATACATCATCACTCAGAGTACAGTACAATGGATGGTGCTGTTCATATGCTGTTTGTGCAATAGCTAGATATACATCATCACTGAGAGTGCAGTGTAAGGGGTGGCCCTATTCATATGCTGTTTGTGCAATAGCTTGATATACCTCATCATAGAGAGTGCAGCACAATCGGTGATGCTGTTTATATGCTGTTTGTCCTAAAGCTAGATATCGATCATCACTGAGAGTGCAGTATAATGGGTGATGCTGTTCTTAATGCTGTTTGTGTAATATCTAGATATACATCATCACTGAGAGTGCAGTACAATGTGTGATGCTGTTCATATGCTGTTTCTGTAATAGCTAGAGATACATCATCACTGTTAGTGCAGTACACTGGGTGGTGCTGTTCATATGCTGTTTGTACAGTACCCAGATATACATCATTGCTGAGAATGTAGTATTATGGGCAGTGCTGTTCATATGCTGTTTCTACAGTAGCAACATATACATCATCAGTTTGAGTGCAGCACAATCAGTGATGCTGTTCATATGCTGTTTATGCAATAGGTAGATATACATCATCACTGAGAGTGCAGTACAATGGGTGATGCTGTTCATATGCTGTTTGTACAATAACTAAATATATATACACCATCACTGGGAATATAGCATTATGGGTGATGCTGTTTATCTGCTGTTTGTACAATAACTAAATATACATCATCGCTGAGAGTGCAGTACGATGGGCAGTACTGTTCTTATGCTGTTTCTACAATAGCAACATATACATCATCACTTTGAGTGCAGCACAATCAGTGATGCTGTTCATATGCTGTATGTGCAATAGGTAGATATACATCATCACTGAGAGTACAGTACTGTTCATGATGCTGTTTGTACAATAGCTAGCTATACATCATCATTGAGAGTGCAGTACAATGGGTGGTGTTGTTCATATGCTGTATGTATGATAGCAAGATATACATCATCGCTGAGCGTGCAGTACAATGGTTGACGGTGCTCATATGATGTTTGTGGAATAGGTAGCTATACATAATCATTGAGAGTGCAGTACAATATGGTGCTGTTCATATGCTGTTTGTACAATAACTAGATATATACATCATCGCTGAGAATATAGTATTATGGGTGGTGCTGTTTATCTGCTGTTTGTACATTAACTAGGTATACATCATCTCTGAGAGTGCAGTGTAATGTGTGGTGCTATTCATATGCTGTATGTATGTATGATAGCTAGATATACATCACTGCTGAGAATGAAGTACAATGGGCGGTACTGTTCATATGCTGTTTCTACAATAGCAACATATACATCATCACTTTGAGTGCAACACAATCAGTAATGCTGTTCATATGCTGTTTATGCAATCGGTAGATACACATCATCAATGAGAGTGCAGTAAAATGGGTGATGCTGTTCATATGCTGTTTGTACAATAGTTAGCTATACATCATCATTGAGAGTGCAGTACAATGGGTGGTGCTGTTCATATGCTGTATGTATGATAGCAAGATATATATCATCGCTGAGACTGTAGTACAATGGGTGGTTCTGTTCATATGCTGTTTATACAATAACTAGATATATACATCATTGATGAAATTATAGGGGTGGTGCTGTTTATCTGCTTTTTGTACAATGACTATATATACATCATCACTGAGAGTGCACTGTAATGTGTGGTGCTGCTCATATGCTGTATGTGTGGTAGCTAGATATACATCATCGCTGAGAGTGCAGTACAATTGGTGGTACCATTCATATCCTGTTTCTACAATAGCTAGATTTTCATCATCATTGAGAGAGCAGTATAATGGTGGGGTCTTTAATGTGCAGTTTGTGTAATAACTAGATATACATCATCACTTAGCTTGCAGGAAATGGGTGGTGCTGTTCATATGCTGTTTCTGCAATCACTAGATATTCATCATCACTGAGAGTGCAGTAGAATGGGTGATGCTGTTCATATGCTTCTTTTGTAATAGCTATATACATATTTTATTTTATTTATTTATTTATTTATTTAAGTTTGATGACTGGGGAAGTGCACTGGGTCAAGAATAGTCCATTTTCAATGGAGGCACATGGAGAAAAGCTTCACAGTAATTGCAAGTTACATTTCACATGTTACAAAAGGACAAAATTCATACAGCTAATTAAACATTTACAGATAAGCTCCATGATATTTGCAATTGGCTTGTCACAATGTTACAAAAATGAAAAGACATAATTCAAACAGAAATTTCAACAGTTACATAAAGTGAATATTTTTGTTATAAACTCAATTGTAGGTTTAACATCTCAAAATATATAGCTACTAGCCATTAGTATATTAGGAAAATATTATGCATGGGAAGAGTAATGATATATTTGAGACCAGAGAGTACAGTACAATAGATATTAGAGAGAAAATTAGTTTTTACTAGGGGAATGAATGTTTTGGGTGGGTGAAGTAATAGTAGAGGTAGTTGGATGAGTCAGTGCAAGGTGGAATAAGGGGAGGAGAGTTTTAAGTTGGAGTGTGGCAAGGGCATTCCCATTTGGAAGAAAGATGAGAGAGTAGCTGAGATTTGAAATTTGTATGGTTAGGTAGGTTGTGTAGGTGTGTGGGGAGAGAGTTCTACTTTTTAGCTAAGGAGTGGGACAGCAGTAGATGGCCAGGAGGTCATGCAGGTTTGTGGACCTGAAGGAGATTTTGTTTTTTTCGATCTGAGTGAGCGGTTGGAAATGTAAGGTTTTAAGGAAGTAGCAAAAGCTGGGCAGTTGGCAGTTTTAAAGATGAGCTTATCGGCAATGGTGAGTTGTAGGCAACTGAGGTTGCTGGGTAGTTCAAGCCAGTTGAGGGTGAGGAGGGAGTGGCAGTGGTGGGATGAGTTTTTTGAATTGGTTGCAAATTTGGAGATCTTGTGGTAGCAGGATTCAAGTTTAGACCAAAGGCCAAGATGGAGGTCGGTGAAAAGAGGGGCACCATACATAAAGGATGAGAGTAAGAAGGTGAAAACAAGAGTTTGTCAGGTAGACGGTCTTAGGAAGTAGTTGTGCCTGTAGAGGAGACCTAACTTTTGGTAGATTTTCTTTATTGTGGAGTGGATGTGGGTGTCACATTTTAGTTCTTCATCAATAATGATGCCAAGAAGCTTGGTGTTGGAAACAATTTCAAGGAGGGTGTTGTTTTGGCTCTGCATGGTGAATGTGGAGTTGTCAATGGAGTTTTTGGTAGGGGAAAAAACTTTAGTTTGTTTTTATTTTCATTTAGTGCCAGATGATTACACTGCATCCAGATTTCTGTTTTGGAGAAGGCTAGTTGGGTTTTTGCTAGGAGCTCAGAGGGGGAGAAGGCTGAGCAGATGATTTTTGAGTCATCTGCATATTGGATAACAGATGAGTCTGGGATGGATTGGTGAAAGTTGTTATTGAATAGATTGAAGAGAAGAGGGCCAAAAATAGAACCTTGTGGGACACCTGTGGGTGTGAGAAGGAAGGGGGAGGTTGAAGTTTTCCATTGGACAGCTTGTTGGTGGTTGGACAAGTAGCTGGAAAACAGGCAATGGTGGTGGGAGAGAGGTGTAGGGTGGAGAGTTGGGATATAAATAGGGTGTGTGCGATGGTGTCAAAGGCCTTTGACAGATCTAGGAATAGTGTGAATATGAACTTACCTGAGTCATGTTCAAGGTTTATGGTTTCAAGAAAGGAAAGATGGACAGTCATGGTGCTGTGGCCAGGGCAGAAGCCATGTTAGGTAGGGGAGAGGAGATTGTTTAGTGTTAGGTGTGCCATGATTTGTGCTTGTATTGTTTTCTCTGGTATTTTAGAAAGAGGTGAAAGGATGGCAATAGGCCCGAAGTTGTTGGTATCAGTATTTTTGCCACCTTTGTGGAGGAGGATGATGTAAGCATGGTGCCAGATAGAAGGGATGTATGATTCTTGCATGGATCTGTTTATAAGAATAGGGGTGGGATAGGCAATGCTGTCTGCAGATTGTTTGAGGATGGTGGGTGAAAGGTTATTGGGTGCATTGCGACAGGGTTTGAGAATGTGGAGCAGTCTTTTTATAGTATTTGTGGGGATGGGCTTGAGGCAGAAGGATATGGAGGAAGGTTGATGACTGGGGTTGTGGTTAGGGCAGGAGGGGGCGGTGGGAAGGAGGCTGATAGTTTAGCTATGCAGTCTATGAAGAATGAGTTGAACTCACTCACTGTTTCAATGTTGGAGAAGTTGGGGTCTGGGAGCGGTTTTCTTTGTTGCCAGGATGCAGCATGGATGAGATGGAGTCCCAGAATTTTTTAGGATTTGTTGAGTACAAGGACTGGAGTTTGGAGTAGTGGGCTTTGCTGTCTTTAATTATTAGTTTTTTTTGCAGAGTTTCGTAGTTGCTTATACTCTAGGAGGGTGTTAGGGTTTTATGTTTTTGATATTGTTTCCATTTTTTGTTCCTTTGGTGCAAGGCTAGTTTAGTATTTTTTGATAACCATGGGCAGGGATTGGTTTTGATGCATTTGGTTTGGGGGGGGCACTTGCTGATTGACAGATGTTAGAAATTAGTGGTTAAAGTAGGAAGTGGCATCATCTAGTGGAAGGGTTTTTAGAGGAGACCAGTCAGTATGCTTTAAGCATTCAGAGAAAGTTAGAGGGTTGAAAGAAGAGAGGTTGCAGGTTTGGATGCAGTGGTGTTGTTTATGCAGTGGAGATGGGAGACAGTTGGCGAAGACTGGTAGGCGATCACTGAGAGGATCAGGTAATGTTCCACTTAGGTGATAAGGTTAGGGTGAGTTGTTAGGATCCAGTCAATGATAATACCAGAGGTACCATCTTTATTTGATCTAGTTGGAGATTGTATTATTTAGGAGAAGTTGTTGTGTGGAATGGGGCTTCAGAGTTAATTGTATTCCAGTTGATGTTGGTATCACCAAGTATATAGGTTTTATTTTTTATATTGGAGGAGAACCAGGACAGGATGTTTTCAAGAGTTTTGATATTATCACCAGGGAATTATAGAGGGCAGCGATACATATGGACTTGTGGTTGTTTCTTTTTAGTAAACCTGTTATAATTTCAGCACTGCAAAGGTTGGTATTTTATTGGAGTAGGGAGTTATAGTATGGGAGATGGGGTAGATTATTGCTATACCACCTCCTTTTTTGTGGGCTCTGTCATTGCAAATGATTTGAAAACCTGGTGGTAGGATTTTGCTATTGATTATATAGGTTTTCAGCCAGGTTTCAGAAACAGTGGTAATGTCAGGGTGGTTATGGGAGAGCCAGGTATGGAGGCTAGGGATTTTGTATTTTTTAGGCTTTGTGCATTAAGTGTTGTAAGGTGAATGGCCTTTGAGTTTGAGGGTTGAGTGGAGGGTTTGTGAGATTGATGTTATGGATGAGTCCCGTGTTGGGGTAGATGTCACTGGCTAGTGAGAGAGAGATGTGGTGAAGTAGAAGAGTGAGGCAGTGTGTTGGGAAAGGGTAGCTTGGGTTGTATGAGAGTAGTGATTTTTCTGGTACCACATTTAAGAGGGGAGTACAGGGGATGTCGGGTTGGGAGCAGTTTTGGTTTGAAGAAATAGATTGGGTTAGAGGTAAAGAGTTCATGTGAGATGGATGAGTAGGATGGGAAGTGAGGTTGATAGTTAGATGTAGTGCAGTATGTGTGAGAGTTATGACAAGGGTTGGGAAAAAGTGTGAGATAGGTAAGAGAAGAGAGAGAGATTAGTAGGGCAAATGGGGTTATAGGGAGAGATGTTATGTAGAGCATTATAGGAGGGGTGGATGTTTGGGGAGATGTAGCTCTACAGGTGGGTGGGATTTGGCTTAGGTGTGTTGCGACTGGAGAGGCATTGGGTAGGGAAGAGTCAGGGGATGTATAAAAGTACTGGTAGTGGTATTTGGGGTCAGAGTAAGGGAGTGGAGTTAGCCCAAAGGGCAAACGGAATGGGTTACTCCTTCCAGGAGGAGTAGCAGTCACCAAACAGAAACAATCAGTGAGAAGTTAAGCAACTACAGAAATAGGGTAGCCTATCATTTTGGTTTGAATGTTACCTTTCTTTTTGTTTTTATTATTTATGCAGCAATGGAGAGCTGCAGTTCACTAAGCTAGTGCAGTGCAATGGGTGGTGCTGCCCATATGCTGTTGTACAATAACTATATATATATCATCACTGAGAGTGCAGCACCACTGGTGGTGCTGTTCATATGCTGTTTGTACAATAGCTAGATATACATCATCACTGAGAGTGTGGTACAGTGGGTGGTTCTGTTCATATGCTATTAGTGCAGTAGCTAGATATACATCATTACTGAGAGTGCAGTAGAATGGGTGGTGCTGTTCATATGCTTTTTTACAATAGCTAAAGGCACATCATCACTGAGAATGTAGTATTATGGGTGGTGATGTTCATATGCTTTGTGTACAATAGCTAGATGTACCTCATCACTGAGAATGTAGTATTATGGGTGGTGCTGTTCATATGCTGTTTGTACAATAGCTAGATATACATCATCACTGAGAGTGCATTGTAATGGGTGGTGCTGTTCATATGCTGTTTGTGTAATAGCTAGATATACATCATCACTGAGAGTGTGTACTATGGGAGGTGCTGTTCATATGCAGTTTCTGCAATAGCTAGATATACATCATCACTGAGAGTGCAGTTTAATAGGTGGTGCTGTTCATATGCTGTTTGTGCAATAGTTAGATATACATCATACTTGAGAGTGCAGTTTAAAGGGTGCTGCTGTTCATATGCTGTCTGTGCAGTAACTAGACATACATTATCGCTGAATGTGCAATATATTGGGTGGTGCCTTTCATATGTTGTTTCTGTAATAGCTAAATATACATCATCAGTGAGAGTGCAGTGTAATGGGTCAGTCTGTTCATATGGTGTCTGTGTAATAGCTAGATATAAATAGTCACTCAGACTGCAGTATAATGGGTGGGCTGTTCCCATGCTCTTGGCAGTAACTACATTTACATCATCATTGAGAGTACTATATAGTGGGTGGGTACTGTCCATATGCTGTTTGTGTAATAGCTAGATATACATCATCACTGTGAGTTCAGCGTAATGGGTGGTGCTGTTCATATGTTGTTTGTACAATAGCTAGATATACATCACCACTGAGAGTGCAGTGTAATGGGTGCTGCTGTGCATATACTCTTTGTGTAGTAACTAGATATGCATCATCTTTGAGAGTGCAGTGTAGTGAGTGGTGCTGTTCCTATGCTGTTTCTGTACTCGCTAGATATTCATCATCACTCAGAGTGCAGTAGAATGGGTGGTGCTGTTCATATGCTGTTTGAGTAATCGCTAGATATTCATCATCACTCAGAGTGCAGTAGAATGGGTGGTGCTGTTCATATGCTGTTTGTTTAATACCTGGATATATATCATCACTGAGAGTTCAGTATAATTTGTAGTGCAGTTCATATGGTATTTGTACAATAACTAGATAGTCATTATGCACTGGGAGTGCAATGAGTGGTGCTGGTCATATGCTGTGTGTACAGTAGCTAAAAATATGTCATCACTGAGAGTGCAGTGCAATGGGTGGTGCTATTCATATGCTATTTGTACAATAGCTAGATACATCATCACTGACAGTGCAGCATAATGGGTGATGCTGTTCATATGCTTTTTGTCAAATAGCTAGATATATATCATCATTGACAGTGCAGTACAGTGGGTGGGGGTATTCATATGTTTGTCAAAAAGCAACATATACATCATCACTTAGAGTGAAGTACAATGGGTGGTGCTGTTCAAATGCTGTTTGCACAATAGCTAGATATACATTATCACTGAGAGTGCAGTGTAATAGATGGTGCTGTTCCCATGGTCTTTGTGCAGTAACTACATATACATCATCACTGAGAGTACTATATAGTGGGTGGGTACTGTCCATATGCTGATTGTGTAAGAGCTAGATGTACATCATCATTGTGACTGCAGTACAATGGGTGGTGCTGTTCATATACTGTTTGTACAATCACTAGATATACATTACCATTGATAATGCAGTGTAATGGGTGGGGCTGTTCACAGGTTCATAGGTGTGTACTAGACTCATGGCCCTGGTGCCATTACAAGCCTAGCCATAGGATTACCCTGCCATAGTGCCACATGACTTTAGTTCCCAGTGCCTCTGTCGAGTAGAGCCACTGGGGTTATCCCCAGGTTGAATTTTCTGTTTCCCATCCACTCATCGAGATTTCTATTGAAGAGGGTCAGCGAGGTTCTCTGCTTGAAATTTATGGGAAGTCTGTTCCATAGCACAGGTAGTCTCTGGGATATGAACCTGCCGCTCCAGCATGTTCTGTTAATTGTTGTAATGAGGATGAGTTCTCTGGAGCATGTGGTGCAGAGGGATTGGGATTTCTTTAGATGTAGCATTTCTAACAGAGCTGGGTCAGACATGGCTTTGTAAGTCAAGCAGAGATCAACTCTAACTAGGCGATATGAAACAAAGAATAGTTGGAGTTTTTTGAGTCTGTCCATATAGGACAAGTTTTTAAGGCCTAGGATCCGCTTTGTGAGGTACTTTTGTGGCCTCTCAAGTTGTTGCAGGTGTCTAGTGAGAAACATGTGAAATGGGGCATTGTACTCGATGATTGGCCTAATGAAGGAAGAGTAGAGGTAGACAATGACCTCTTTCTTCCTGGATGCAAAACCCTTAGTAATGAGATGTGCCAAATAGAAGAACTTTCTGACCACAGTGGCAATGTGGTGATCAAAAGAGAGGTTGCTGTTAACCTGTGTTCCCAGATCTCTTATAATGCCTTTTGTGTTCAGTGGACTACCATCAATATGGTAATTCATGGGAACAGAGTTTTTCCCAAAGGGGATGGCGGCAAATTTTTTGGCATTGAGCTTAAGGCCATAGTTCTGACACCAGTCGTTGGTCATAGTGAGGTCATTCTGTAGGATGTCAACATCACTTGGGGAGTTAATAATAGCTCCCATCTTGCAACTGTCTGCAAAGGTTGTCAGCCAGAGTCCCTTCATGTTGGCCTGGACTTCAGAGAAGTAGATACCAAACAGGAGGGGATGCAGGACTAAAACCTGTGGGACTCCACTTGTGACTAATTGGCAGTCTGACTTGGAGTCAGCTACTTTCACACTGTGGCTTGTATCTGTGAGACAGTTTGCAACTCACCTAGTGATATAGGGGTCGATGCCAAGCTTAGTGAGTTTTTCTATGATTCCTGAGTGGGGAATGGTATCAAATGCCTTGGCCAGATCAAGGTAAGCTGTATGAACCACCTTGCCTTCATCCACAGCTCTGGTGACTGACGCAAAGAAATTGACCAAGTTGAGCAGGCATGATCTAACCTTCAGAAAACCAAACTGTGGGGAATCCAGAGTCTGGAGATTCCCTACATCCTTGTTTATTAGGTCCATGATGATGCGTTTCATAGCTTTGCATATCAGACTCATCAAGCTAATGGGGCGATAGTTCCCAGGGTCTGTAGTCACTCCTACTTTGTGGAGTGGGATGACTGTAGCAGTGCACCATTTGGCAGGGATAAAGCCTGAGGTGAAGTTGTGATTGAACAGGGCACACAGGTGAGGTGCCAGTTCACTCTGTAGTTCATGCAGAACACAACCAGGGATATTATCAGGTCCCATAGAAGCTATATTCTTGGCCTTTGGACAGTGCTGTTTTAACCTGTGCAGCACTAATACTGGGTACCTAGCAATCTACTGGTATTGTTATTGGTCCTTTGGGGGGATTGAGAGGGGTAAAGTTGGCACTGAATCTGTCAGACAGTATACTGGTAATATCTGTTGGCTTGGTATAGGAGGTACCATTGTGCAGTAGCTCAGAGCAAATCTGGATATTGCTATGGAGATTCTTTACATAACTATAGAAGGCCTTGTGGTTGTCTTTACTATCTGCTACAATTCTGTTTTCATAGCTAACTTTAGAGGATTTGATGTTGATGCTTTTGTTGAGGCAGATAAGGGAGTTTTTCCAGTCTTGGTACTTCACCTTATTCCGCATCAGTTTCCTCCTTCTGTTGTAGAGTTTATGGCAGGGGACCACCAGATTCACTTTATTTTTTTGGAGGAGAGTGTCTTGGTTCTATTGGGTATGGCGAGATCCATGCATTTGTGTACATGTTCGTACAGTGCATTGGTGTACGGTTCTGCGATTACGCAACTATTCTCCATTTACATGGGTGTCATGACGTTAGCCACCTCTGTGTTTAGGATCCCAAAATTAGCTTTGGAGAAGTTTTTTGTGGTGGTTACCTTTGCTGGGGGGGGGGGTGGAAGGGATGTGGATTTCCAAGGTGATTAGTTTGTGTGTCGGATCTAACCAGGGAGGAGCTGACTACTGGTGTAGAGCAATGATCACCCATGTTAGTAATGATCAGGTCAAGGATGTTGCTACCTCTAGTGGGGGTAAGAATGAGCTGGTCCAGGGAATTGGAATTAATGAACTCCAGGAAATGTTGGGCAAGTGCATTGGTACATGAGTAGTTTAACCAGTTAATGGAGGGGTAGTTGAAGTTGCCTTGTAAGAGAGTGTTAGGTTGGACCCTAATATTTTCCAGGGTGCTTAGGAACGTGGAGTGTGAGTCTTAGGACATGGTTGGGGATGTATAGCAGGGTACGACTTGAATCACTGTCTTTCCCAATGTTAGCTGCACTTGAAGTATCTCTGATGTGTTAGGTTGGCTACCAGTCTGGAGGTGTGCACATCCTTTATGAATATGGAACACCACCGCCTTTTGAGTTTTGGTACAAGTTCTGGGGCTGAAAGGTGTGGAATGAGTTATAGCCTGGTATGCAGGTGTGCTTTCTGCTGCCTTGAACCAGGTCTCTGTTACAGCACAAATGTCAATGTTCTCCTTTTTGAGATTTAGACTTCTAGGGATGAGCAACATGACTCTCAGATTGTATTTGTTTGTAGCTGTTATGGTGGTAATTTGGTATTTGGAACACTGCCTAAAAAGGCACTAAAGTGGTGGTAAGAGCCTTGGCCAATATCCGGAAGCCCAGGGGTGACAGATGCAGGCCATCTCTGGTAAAGCATTGAGGTTTGTTAATTATGTCTTCCCAGGCAGGCAGATACTGGATCCCCTTAAACTGACACCAGAAACCTAGCCAATAGTTGAAATCAATCATTTTCTGCTTGTACTGTGGTATCATTCTGGGTGATGGTAGGATGCTGCTTAGTGGTAAGGTCATACCCACCTGGGCTACATAATCCGAGATCTCCTCCATGTCTCTTTTCATGTAGTCCAGGGAGGTATGTCTGAGGTCATTCACACAGGAGCGGCCTTAGGTCAACAGGTGCCCTAGGCAAAAGGGCTCCATCCCACACTACCCAGTGCCCTAATCCTGGCCTACCAACACCAAATAAATACTGAAAAAGCACCCCTGCAAGAGCGGTGCCCTAGGTGGCCACCTAGTTGGCCTATGCCTAAGGCCGGCTATGCATTCACACCCACATGTATAATGACAGATTCATATTTGTATCTGTTGTTGAGCAACCTGAGTGCATGCATTATGTGTCGGATCCTGGCACCTGACAGGCAGCTGACTGTTACTTTCTCCTTATTCAACTAGTGAGTGGGACATCAGTGTGCCTCACTATCGAGTCACCTATGACTAGTGTGTTGGGCATGCTGTTTTGCCTTAGGAGCTTTGGTTGAGTGGCATACTGTTTAGGAGAGTTATGTGTCTTGTGATTATATTGTGTCTTGTGTTCATATGCTGTTTGTAGAATAGCTAGATACACACCATCACTGAGAGTGCAGTAGAATCGGTGGTGCTGCTCATCTGCTGTTTCTACAATAGCTAAATAAACATCATCACTGAGAGTGCAGTATAATGGGATGGCTGTTCATCTGCTGTTTATAAAGTAGCTAGATATACATCATTGCTGAGAGTGCAATATAATGGGTGGAGCTGTTCATATGCTGTTTATGCAATAGCTAGATATACATCATCACTGGTAGTGTGGTACAATGAGTGGTGCTGTTCATATGCTGTGCAATAGCAAGATATACATCATCACTGAGAGTGCAGCACAATCAGTGATGCTGTCATATGTTGACTGGATAATAGGAAGATATATATTATTGTTGAGAGTGCAGTATAATGGGTGATGCTGTTCCTAATGCTGTTTTTGTAATATCTAGATATCCATCATCACTGAGAGTGCAGTACAATGTGTGGTGCTGTTCATATGCTGTTTGTGTAATAGGCAGATATAAATCATCACTGACACTTCAGTATACTTGGTGGTGCTGTTCATATGGTATTTGTACAATAACTAGATATTCATCATTCACTGTGAGTGAAGTAGAATGGATGGTGCTGGTAATATGCTTTTTGTGCAAGAACTAGATATACATCATCACTTAGCATGTATTACAGTGGGTGGTGCTGTTCATATTCTGTTTGTGCAATCACTATAAATTCATCATCACTCAGAGTGCAGTAGAATGTGTGGTGCTGTTCATATGCTTTTTGTATGGGTGTTGTATATATATCATCATTTAGATTGCAGTACAATTGGTGGTGCTGTTAATATGCTGGTTGTGCAATTGCTAGATGTATGTTATCATTGAAAGTGCAGTACAATGGGTGGTGCTGTTCATATGCTGTTTGTGTGATAGCTAGATATACATATTCACTGAGAATGCAATATAGTCGGTGGTGCTATACATATGTGGTTTGTACAATAGCTGGATATATATCATCAGTGAGAGTGCAGTACAATATGTTGTGCTGTCCATATGCTGTTTCTGTAACACCTAGATATACATCACCACTGAGAGTGCAGTACAATGGGTGATGCTGTTCATATGCTGTTTGTACAATAGCTAGATATATATCATCACTGAGAGTGCAGTACAATGGGTGGTGCTGTTAATGTGCTGTTTGTACAATAACTAGGTATACATCATCGCTGTGAATGCAGTACAATGCGTGATGTTGTTCATATGCTGTTTGTGTAATAGCTAGTTATATATCATCAGTCAGACTGCAGTATAATGGCTGCGGTTGTTTATATGCTGGTTGTGCAATAGCTAGATATACATCATCTCTGAGAATGTAGTATTATGTGTGGTGCTGTTCATATGCTGTTTGTGCAGTATCTAAATATACATCATCACTGAAAGTGAAGTACAATGGGTGATGCTGTTCATATTCTGCTTATGCAATAGCTAGATATACTTTATCATTGAGAGTGTAGTACAATGGGTGGTGCTGTTAATGAGCTGTTTCTACAGTAGCTAGATATACATCATCACTGAAAGTGCAGTGTAATGGGTGGTGCTGTTCATATGCTTTTTGTACAACAGCTAGATATACATCATCGCTGAAAATGTAGTATTGTGGGTGGTGCTATTCATATGCTGTCTGTGTAATAGTCAGATGTACATCATCACTGAGAGTGCAATATAATGGGGGGCTGTTTATATGTTGTTTGTAGAATAGCTAGATACACATCATCACTGTGAGTGTGGTAGAGTGGGTGGTACTGTTCATATGCTGTTTCTACAATAGCTAGATATACATCATCACCGAGAGTGCAGTATAATGGGTGGTGCTTTTTAATATGCAGTTTATGCAATAACTAGATATACATCATCACTCAGCCTGCAGTACAATGGGTGGTGCTGTTTATATGCTGTTTCTGCACTCATTAGATATTTATCATCACTGAGAGTGCAGTAGCATGGGTGGCGCTGGTCATATTCTGTTTGTACAATAACTGGTTGTACAGTAAACTCTCAGTTAACCGGAACTCAAGCAACCATATTTCTCAAGCAACCTGAAAGAAAAATCGAAGAAATACAGTACAATTTTTCTGTGTTGTACTTTCTGTTTCTCTTCCACAAAAACTTACCTTACATTTTTAGAGTCTGAATTTTAAAACGGAAGATAGGAATAAATTCCCTCTCTCCGCAGCCTAAGAGCAAGTCAAACCAAACAAGTAGTATAGGGTACAGTATTAATCAGTTCTATGTTTAATAGTAATTCTCAAGCAACCAGAAACTACAGTTATCTGGCATCTACCAATCCCCATGGGTGCAGGTTAACTCAGAGTTTACTGTACATCATCACTGAGAGTGTAGTAATATGGGTGCTTCTGTTCATGTGTTGTTTGTACAAGAGCTATATCTACATTATCACTGAGATTGTGGTACTGTGGATAGTACTGTTACATTCTGTTTGTGCAATAACTGGATATACATCATTGCTGAGAGTGCAATATAATGGGTGGTGCTGTTCATATGCTGTTTGTGTAATAGTTAGATATGTGTCATCACTGAGAGTGCAGTACAATGGCTTGTGATATTCATATGCTGTTTGTGTAATAACTATTAATACATCATCACTAGAGTGAAGTACAGTGGGTGATGCTGTTGATATGCTGTCATTACAATAACCAGATATACATCATCTCTAAGAGTGTATTATTATGGGTGGTGCTGTTCATATGCTGCTTGTGCAATAGCTAGATATACATCATCACTGAAAGTGTAGTACAATCAATGGTGCTGTTCATATGCTGTTTGTGCAGTAATTAGATGTACATAATCAGTGAGAGTGCTGTATAGTGGGTGGGTACTGTTTATATGCTGTTTTTCTAATAGCTAGAAATACATCATCAGAGAGAGTGCAGTGCAATGGGTGGTACTGTGCATATGCTGTTTATGCAGTAGCTAGATATGCATCATCATTGCGAGTGCAGTACAATGGGTTGTGATATTCATATGTTGTTTGTGTATGAGCTAGAATTACATCATCAGTGAGAGTGAAGTACAATGGGTGGTGCTGGTCATATTCTGTTTGTGCAAAA
>NC_056738.1:57073971-57108158 GCF_019279795.1 Protopterus annectens
TGCAAGGTTTAAGTTGCTTGCTCTAGTGGATCTGGTAGATTTGGATTTTTGAGGTGGAGCATGTCCATTAATTCCGGGTTGGACATGGCCTTGTATGTCAGGCACAGGTCACCTCTGAGCAGGCGGTATGCGACTGAATACAGCTGGAGTTTCTTCAGTCTGGCAGCATATGACAGATTTTGGAGTCCCTTTATCCTTTTGGTGAGGAACTTTTGGGGTCTCTCCAATTGCTGCAGGTGTCGGGTGAGATACATCCTGAATGGGGCATTGTACTCGATCATTGGTCTGATAAGTGAAGAGTACAGGGGAACAATGACCTCATTTGATCTGGATGTGAATCCCTTCATAATCAGGTGGGCAATGTAGAAGGTCTTTCTAACCACTTTAGCAATGTGAGTGTCAAAAGAAAGGCCACTGTCAACCTGGGTCCCCAGGTCCCTGATAACCTCTTCTGTGCTTAATGGATTGCCACCTATATGGTAGCTTGGGGTTACCTTGTTTTTCCCAAGGGTATGACTATACATTTTTGGCATTTAACTTCAGGCCATGGCTCTGGCACCAGTTATCAGTTTCCGTGAGACCCTCTGAAGGATATCTGTGTCCGATGTACTTTCCACTATGGCGCCTAGTTTAGTCATCTGCAAACTTTGTCAGCCATAGTCCTCCTATGTTTGCCTGTACTTCTGAGAAGTAGATGCCGAACAACAGGGGGCCAAGGACTGAGCCCTGTGGGACACCACTTGTGACCGGCTTGGAGTCTGGCATGGCGTCAGCAACTCTAACCCTGTGGGTTCTGTCCTTTAGCCAGTTTGCAACCCATCTTGTGACATATGGGTTTACATTTAAGCTGGTAAGTTTCTCTATAATACCCGAGTGGGGTATTGTGTCGAAAGCTTTTGCAAGGTCAAGGTAGGCTGTATGGACTGCCTTTCCCTCATCAATGGCCTTGGTGACTGTTTCAAGAAGCTCGACCAAGTTCAAAAGGCATGATCTGCCCTTGACAAAGCCAAACTGGGTCGGGTCCAATGTCTGCAAGTCCCCAATGTCTTTGTTTATGAGTTCCATTATGATCCTCTCCATAGCTTTGCAGACCAGGCTTGTTAAGCTTATGGGGTGGTAATTACCAGGGTCCGTAGAGGCACCGCCTTTGTGGAGTGGGACCACAGTTGCCGTACGCCACTCCTTGGGCACGCATCCTGTGGTAAGGCTAAGATTAAACAGTTGACTTATATGCGGGTTTAGTTCCTCGTTGAGTTCGTGTAACACACAGCCGGGGACACCATCCGGTCCCATTGATGCTGTGTTTTTAGCTTTAGAGAGAGCAGATTTCACCTGCGCATTTGAGATGTCTGGGAGGCTACACTCTGCTGGGATAGTTCTCTCTCCTTTTGGGGGGGAGAGGGGGTGAAGTTTGCACTGAACCTGTCTGCCAGTATGTTGGCAATGTTTGTGGGTTCAGTGATTTTTGTATCATTTTGGACTAATTCTGCGCATATCTGGGAGTTTCCACCCAGGTTTCTAACATAGCTGAAGAAGGCCTTATGATTGTCTTTTGAATCTATTGCAATTATTCTCTCAAAGTTGGCCTTAGATGATTTTATGAGTGCTCGTATTTTTTTACTAATAATGATCAAGGGTGTCTTCTCTTTTATGGATTTTGCTCTAACAGCTTTCTCCTCTTATTGTAAAGTTTGTTTATGGCTGGGGTCCACCAGACTGGACGTTTGCCCTTGGTGGAAAGAGTCTTGGTTTTATTAGGGATTGCCTGATCCATGCAGTCCTGGAGGTGTTCGTAGGGCTTCCGCAGCTTGGATTGTGGTTTCCACTGGCTCGGGGGCCTTGAAGGATAGCACACCAGTCTTGAGTAGTGTGAAGTTTGCTTTAGAGAAGTTCTTCACTGTGGTCTTTTTTGTTTGGGGTGGGGCGGATGTGGATTTCCAGTGAGATAAGTTTGTGATCTGATCTCACCAATGAGGGATATACTTCCGGTGTGGAGCATTTTGTCCCCATGTTTGTGATGATGAGATCTAGTATATTTTCTCCTCTTGTGGGAACGGTGACTAGTTGTTCCATGGCATTTGAATTTATGAACTCCAGGAACCTTTGGGCTAGAAAGTTGGGACTTGAGTAATGTTCCCAGTCTATATTCGGGTAGTTGAAGTCACCCAATATAATGGTGTTTGGAGATACATTTATACCCTCCAGTGTCTTCAGGAAGGCTGTGTGGGGTTCTTGAGTTTGAGAGGGTGGCCTGTAGCATGCTACAAATTGTAGAGCAGTTTTGCCTATGGTTAACTGCACCTGGATGGTTTCCAATGCCAGGCGTTGCCACCAACCTGGAGGTGTGGGTATCCTTGATGAATATGGATACACCCCCTCCTTTTGTGGTGTGGTTTGGGTTTTGGGGCCGGAACGCATGATATGAGGTAAAACCTGATAGTGCCGGGGTGCTCTCAGGAGCCTTGAACCAGGTTTCAGTCACAGCACAGACATTGATGTTCTCCATACTGAGAAGGGCCTCAAGTGCGTGCATTTTGAGATTTAGACTTCTGGCATAGAGCAGCATTACCCTTAGTTTCTTCCCATTTTTGTTTTCTAGGGTGGTAGGTTTAGAATTTGAGCCTTGCCTAAAAAAGGCACTATGGGGGTGGCAAGAGCCTTAGCCAATATCCGAATCCCAGGGTGACAGGTGCAAGCCATCCCTCATGGGCAGCGTGGCTTGTCAAGCATGTCATCCCAGGCAGACAGACACTGGATCCCCTTTGAATGACACCAGAAATTAAGCCAATTGTTAAAGCTGATCATCTTGTCTCTATGTTGTGGCATCATTCTTGGTGAAGGAAGGATACTGCTCAGGGTCAGGGTCATACCTGCCTGGGCTACATAATCAGAGAGCTCCTCTATGTCTCTTTTCATGTAGTCCAGGGAGGTACGCCTCAGGTCGTTCACACCAGCATGGACAATGACTGTGTCATATTTGTACTTGCTGTGTAGTGACCTGAGTGCTTGTGTTATTTGGCAGATTTTAGTGCCCAATAGGCAGCTTACTGTGACCTCCTCCTTGTTCAGCCTGGTGAGTGGGACGTCAGTGTGTCTGACTATGGAGTCACCTATGACAAGTATGTTTGGTGTTGTATTTGGCCTTAAGGGCTGTGACTGCTTTGCACACTGATTTTGTGGTTTATGTGTTGCCTGTGGTGTGTCATGAGGTGGCAGTTGCTTGGATGTCTGCTTTGGAGGCCTCTGCTGTTTAGGTAAATTTTTGATTAGAGCCTCCGAGTATGACTTTGTGTATTTATGTGTTTGATTCATTGTTGTGATAGCTTTATGCGAGACTGGTTTTGTGGTGTGTGTAGCTGCCTTCTCCTCCTGTCTGGTCTTGCCAGTCCTGAGTTGAGAGAGCTCAGCCTCCAGTTTGGCTAAATAGCTGCATCTATCACAAGTATTTGTGTTATGTGGGAGGAGGAGAGGGTTGTCAGTGTACATGAGGCAATTGTAACATTGCCTCAATATTCCCAAATTCACCAGCTGGACATGAGAGGACGCCAGCATCCGGCCCTTCGACATGCTAGAGAAATTTAGAAGTTAGGGGTGTAACTGAATAAGAGAGGACTTAGTAAGGAAGTGGGTACTCCTGGGGGGGGGTTTGTTAGTGAGGGACTTTGTATAATACAGAAGTGCTAAACCTGAAAAGAAGATGCTTTTAAGACAAGTAAAAGCTTTTAGGAACAACTGCTGCACTTTTTAGTTAAGGGATATACTGTTTAGATTACTAGTAGAGCAGTTCTAAAGGGAAAAAATGAAGAACAGACTTTATGGAGCCAGAAAAAGTTTAACCCTGTTAAACCGGCGCTGCCCGATGCTGCTCTAGTGGCAACTCCACGCTAAATCACGCTAAAGCACTCTAAAGCGTGCTTGATAGCAGGGGCTGTAAAGAGCCAGGAATCGATCCAAAATGGCCAATAAAACTACAGTTTCAAGTCAGTAACCACTCCCACGGGGGGCAGGGAAGCAGCTCAATGTTTTACACTGCCACTGATCAACAGAGAGACTTTCCTCTAGCCCAAGCAAAAATGGCCTCACAGAAACTTACAAAACAGTTCAAGAACAGCAAGCCTGTAACCTGAACTTTTTTAAATCTCAGAAAGTGGGAAAAAAGCAAGATTTTTTTTTTGTTTTTGTTTTTTCAGAGATAGCAGAGGTTCACAAGTAATATCAAGTTATAATAGTGCAGTAAATGACCCCACACAAGAGTGCTAGGTCAAAGACAGAAAATATGCAAGTTTTGAGAAAAAACGATTTTAAAATTAAGTGCAAACAGGAAATTCAGTAACCAGCTTTTGGTTGTGCTCTAAATACAGCTACTAATGCAGAAATCAAGTTTAACAAGCCAGAAAATGCTCAAACTAGGCAGCTATGCAGAAAAACTTATCAAATAAACAGAGGAAAAATACTTAAAATCTCAAAAGTGGCTCCTTTCTTCTCTCAGCATTTTCTCCTCTTGGTGGGTGCTTCACCAACAGCCAACAAGCCTGAAAAGACGCCAAAACCACGAGGCAACTATGTTTTAAGAGAGGAAGATGAAGCAGTTTTGGAAATGACCCCTTTTGGCCAATAAAACTACAGTTTCAAGTCAGTAACCACTCCCACGGGGGGCAGGGAAGCAGCTCAATGTTTTACACTGCCACTGATCAACAGAGAGACTTTCCTCTAGCCCAAGCAAAAATGGCCTCACATAAACTTACAAAACAGTTCAAGAACAGCAAGCCTGTAACTTGAACTTTTTTAAATCTCAGAAAACTGGGAAAAAAGCAAGATTTTTTTTTTTGTTTTTGCATAATTTCTTTGTCTGATGTTGTCCACTTTCATTTATTCTTCAACTACTGGGACAGAGTCCCCAGCTACTTGAAATCCTGGTTGGACTCTAAGGATGGATATTCCTGAGCACAGTTGAACCAAATGCTGCTTTTTCTCCCAAGATAAGATCTACTTTGTAATGAGTAATAAAGGTATGAAGATTAGCCCATGTTGCAGCTGCACATATATCATCCATAGAAACCCTAAATAAAAATGCTGATGAAGTTGCCATGCATCTAGTTGAGTGGGTTTTTAAAGGTTTTGGTAATGAGACATCCAGATTATTGTAGACAAAGGCTATACAGTTGATAAGCCATCTTGCCAAAGTTACCTTTACAACTGACTTACCAATTTTGGATTCAATAAAGGAAATAAACAGTTGATCAGGTTTTCTAACTTCTTTTGTTCTATGTAAGTAGAAACATAATTGCCTATGAACATCTAAATGTAGCATTTACTCTCCTTTGTTTTCAATTTTTGGAAAGAAGACAGGCAGATTAATAGACTGGTTGATCTTGGATTCTGACACCACCTTAGGAAGGAAAGAAGGTTTGGTTTGTAATGTTACTCTGTCCCTATGAAAAACCAAGTAAGGAGGTTTAGAGAACAATGCTTGAAGTTCAGAAATTCTTCTAGCCAAGGTAATGGCCACTGGAAAGATTGTTTTCCAGGTCAGGAATTTAAGATCACATTTTGCTGTTTGTTCAAAGGGGGAATGAATTAAAGCCTGTAGTACTAAATTCAAGTCCCATGGTGGAGTAGGATCATTATAAGGTGGTCTCAACAGAAGAGTGTCTCTTAAGAAGGCTTTACAAAGTTTTGACGAAGCTAGGGAAGAATTCTTAAATCTGATATGGAAGTTAGAGATTGCTGCCAATTGAACTTTAATGGTCGAGAAGCTAGTTCCTTCATTGGAAAATGTTGCTAAAAGCTCAAGGACACTTCGTACAGAGGCTGGAAAAGAGTCAGTATGCTTTTGATGAGCTGAAATAACTGTACAGAGGCTGAAAAGGGGTGAGTATGCTTTTGATTAGCTCAAATAACAAATCTGTTCCATTTACTTCTGTAAAGTTTTCTCATAGAAGCTTTATGTGAAAACAAAAGTATATGACAGACAGAGGATGACAGCATAGGTTGTCTGCTATTAATGGAAGTGGAGAAACCATGCTGTCAGCTTTATGTATGAGAAATCCATGTGAACTATGCCTGTTGGGTGAGACAGGAGGTCTGGACTCAGATCCAGAATCCAAATTAGGTAAAGCAGATGAGGCTGTCAAAGCTAGTAAGGTACAATGATGATTACTTTGCTCTTCAACTGGGCAGCTTTCTGTAGGAATTTGGGAATTAGGAGCATTGGAAGGTTGGCATAGAGAAGACTGGGGGCTGATCATGGAGTAGAGCATCCTTTGGTGATTCCTCTGGTGCAGGGATCAGGGCAAAGAAGCTGCTGCACTTGTTGTTCAGGGAAGATGCAAATAGATCACAGCAAGGCTGGCCCCATTGATGGAAAATCATTTCTGTCATTTTCATGTTGACAGACCACTCATGAGGTAGTAGAACAGACCTGTTCAATTTGTCTGCTATCACATGGGACCGCTCCAGAATGTGCATTGCTATCAGGAAACAGATGGAAGAAATCACCCATTGCCACACTCTGAGGGCTTCTTGACACAAGAGGTAAGACCTGGTTCTCCCTTGTTTGTTGATGTTACCAGACTATAGACATGTTGTCTATCTGAATCCCAACTGTTCCGAAAGGGAGAGAGTTGTGGAAGGCCTGCAATGCTAAGAAGTACTGCTCTCATTTCCAGGACACTAACATGCATATTGCCCTGTTCAGGGACCAAATGTCTTTTACTGTTTTCTCCAGGAAGTGCCCCCACCCAAACTGAGATGTGTCCATGGTCATTACGGCCTTGGGCTGAGGGAGACTGAAAGGATGGCCTTGTAGAACCTAATTTGATTGAATTCACCATGTGACACCCGCACCCTGGCCCAGCAATCAAGGATCCTCAATCCTCACCACTAACACCAGAGAGGGTATTTCATATATGAGGAAAGGATAACAAATACACACAGTAAAGTGTAATTTCCCTTAAGAGCACACAGAGATAACAGTGAGTCTGGGGCTGGTTGCTCCTTTGCTCTCCAGGTCCCCAATAAAAGTCTCCACTGGCACAGCTATAGTGTCCAGATCTCAGCCAGCTGGGCAAGCTAAAATTTCCAGCACCCTCTCTGTCCAACTAGTGCTTTGTATCCCTGCCCAAGTAGCTGACACACACACAACTTGAGATAAGTTTATACAACCACACAGACACTCCTGGAGAAGGCTGGCACAGGTTCTCCAGCTGTGCCCCTTTTACCCAGACTATATGGTAGTACCACATGCCACCACCCAGCTAATATTTATCAGCTACTCAAAGGCCCTTAAAAGGGTGTCCAATTATTACTGTGCAATATTATTATCCAATTGGTAGTATAACCCAGGGCTAAAGCTATTAGATGGCTTTGTACAGTTTTACCAAAGACATGTAAGTACTCTTAAGAGCTTAAATTATCTCTACACAAAGCAGCCACAGTTGAAAGGTTTTAAAATATTTAATAATAAATAATTAAAACCACAAGACAATACTTTCTACTACACAGTGCTAGTCAAGAGTTCAGAGATCACACAGAAATACTTAAAATAAATCAGTAGTACAGTTCTGACATCACAGAAAAACACTTAGTCTAATCTTTCTAGTTTCTAGCTATTTCTAAAAGAAAAAGTCTAAGATAACTTACATATGAGCAAGACAGTGCTGTAAGTTGGATGTTCAAGACAAAAATGCTTAATGCCCCCTGATTCTCTCTGTTTAAATTGAAATTGCAGTTCTGATAACCATTGCATCATTCTTTCACTTTCCTGGTGTTTCCAGGCCAACAGAAACTGCATTTACATTCTTTTACACCTAGGCAGAAACCAGAGCAATAAAGGGCATGTATACATGCAAATTCTGGTCATTAACTGTAGCCTTAAAACAATAGGCAGGAAGCCTTCATCTAGCCCGGCCAGAGCCAAATTGTAAACATCAAAGACAGTCATGAAATAATTTGAACTTCAAAGGACAGACAAGAAATGCTTGACTTAGCTTTCTTTACAGCAGAGGGCAATGTTGTAACATTGTTTTAAGTTCAACATTTCACAGTATTTCCTTTCAATTAAGAAAACAAGTCTGTAGTTCAACATTCATATTTACAAATTATATAATTATTTGCACAATTCTATCTAGCTAGGCTGACAGCCTTCGCCCATCTCTACCAGTCTTCACACATCACCAAAGGTATTTCTTGCATGCCTGAGTGATACTTATTTGGGCTAACATTCACTGATAAAGAATCAGCCATCATGTTGCTAGCATCCATTGAGGAATTTTCATATGAAATCTTGTTAGAGGAACTAAAATTATGGCAGCTGACATTGGCCCCAAGGCTTGAAGAACTAACCAGGCTGAAATTTTGGTACTGTGAACTATTTTCCTGATCTTGAATCTGATAGTTTGCACTCATTCAAGAGGAAGAGAACCTATTAATGATACTGGGTTGAAAACTGTTCCTATAAATGACAGTATCTGAAAAGGTTCTGACTGAGGTTTGCTGTAATTTATGGTAATTCCCAGAAGGAAGCAAGGTTGGAGTACCTGATCTCTCACTCATATGAGTAGATGCCTGGTAAGAGCGGCAATGAGCCAGTCGTCTAGATACAGAAACACCAGGAATCCCAGCAGTCTCAAGTGAGCTGCTACCACTGCCATGCATTTGATGAACACCCTGGGGGCTGTGGTGAGACCAAAAGGCAGGGATCTGATCTGGTAATGTCTGGCTCCCAGCCTGAAGTCTACGTACCTTCTGGAATGTCTTTTCATCTTTATGTGATAGTACGCATCTTAAAGGTCTAGCAAGCATATTCAGTTGTCCTTGACCAAAAAGGGCAAAATGGACTGGACCATGACCATCCAAAACTTTGTGTGTCAAACGTATTTGTTCAAGTTGCTGAGATCCAAAATGGGTCTCCAGTATCCTGTTTTCTTTGGCACGAAAAAGAATCTTGAGTTAATTCTGGATTCTATTTGGTCTGGTGGGAACCACTTGGATGACTATTTTTTTTATTGCAGCTTTTGTATTTCTAGTGCTGCTGCTTTCCTCTGATTGGGTGGAATGTTGGTAAATTGTCTTGAGAATGGAGGTGAAAGGGAAAAGGGAATTATATAACCTCTGGAAATGATCCTCTGCACTCAGGTGTCATTTGTGATATCTTGCCAGCCTCTCTGGTGCAGAGATAAATGACCCCCAATTGCCTCCACAGGGGAACAATTAAGCCTCTTTTCAGGAGTACTGGTAGGGTCTGTCAGAGAAGGAATTTCTAGACCACTGGTTTTACAAGCCACCTGCCATGTGGGTGGTGTCTCCAATTTGAACTGTGTTTCTACGTGGATCTGGAAAGGACCATGGGATTTTTTGAACCACATTTTTCATCCTCATTGGTTCCTAGAAAACGTCCTTTGTGGGGTCAAAAAATGTACTCCCACAGTAGAGAGAGTCTTCCCACTTTTTCTAACCTGGAGAGTGTGTCTTTCACATTGGGACTGAATAAAGAAGTTTCATCAATAGGTGCATTGACAAAAGGGGATGTGAAAGGCTCCGCAAAGTCACACAAGTGCATCCAGGTATGCCTCCTAATAGAGATACCAGAACCTGCTGGTCTTGAGGAACTCTCAGTTGCATGAGAGATAAGCCTTATGGATGAGTTAGAAATGGACTGTAGGGTCACCAAATGTGAGGCCACAGAAGCCTGAGTCTCAGCAGCAGTTGTCTCTGAAAGAGAATTTTCCTTAATCAAATCACTTTTTGATCTAGTAGAACATGCAAAATAATTCAGCGACCTAAGAGCGAAGATCACTGAGCTGTAGACACATTTCCCAAACCTGTCCAAAGCCCTCAACTCCCTGTTATGGGGATAGACAGCAGAACTTTGTTTCGCAAGTTCCTTCTTAGTGGCCACCACCACAACCATAGCATCTACAGGTAATATTACTCCAAAATTTCCTTCATGCTGGTGGTGCCAGAATCCGATCCAGTCTCTTAGGGATAGGGTCAACCAAGTCAAGATCCTTCCATGTCCACTTTGAGATCAAATCAATGAGGTTGTCAGTGGGTGGAATTACCTAGGTGGTAGATGGGCCAGATCCAAATGCCTCCAGGAATACCAATTTCTCCAGAGAAGGACTTTGAGAATACCAACCACCTCTTTGTTTCAGGATTTCTAGGATCTCTCTGAATGAGATGTCATCAGGTGATCTTGGGGATCCTTCCCCTTTGTTGAAATCAGTATCCTCTGTGATAGATTCCTGTGGGAAATCCCAGTGCTTCGTTTTGCACTTTCTCTTCAGAGGTACTTTTTCAGTAGGATGCTCTGGAGAAGTATCAAAAGAAATGGTGATACCCTGTTGGGTAACCTGGAGTATTTGGACTGGCTGTCCCTGTGGAGTCAAATGTTGAGGTTAAAGGCACAAAGACACAAGATATCCTGATGGGAGGTCAGAGGGGGAGAAACCGTCCAACCTCCTGAAGCAGAGAAAACTCTCTTTACCCCCTCAAAAGCAGAATGCGCCAGAGGGAAAAAGTCAAAGGAGCTGAGAAGACATGCTTCTGCCCCCTCGACTCCCCCTGCACTGAAGGCATCATGCCCAAGGTGGAGGTCAGAGCTGAGTTGTCCAATACCAAGGCTCTGAGGGGAAGAGAAAGCTACAACAGCATTGGAGTCGACAACACCTTGGAACTGGCAGGGACACCATGGCTCCCAGAGTCATTCGGATCTGAACTCGTCAGAGCCAAAGTGCTCATTGAAGACTTTGGAGCCAAGGATAACAGTATCCTCAGCTCTGACACAGATGGCTTTGGCAAACTCAGAACCAGGGACTTGGTCAGATCAGAGAAGGAGCCAATAGTGGAGGGGTATCGAGCCAAAACTTCCTGACCTGAAGGGGTAGGAGCTGGAAGGATACTTATCTGTATTTGCACCAAGCAGAATCTCCTCATCATCCTATCCACATCAGCTTCTGTCAGACTACTAAAAGAATGAAAGGAGGCTAACAAAGGAGATTCTGAGTGTTATTTCTCCAACCTGGATGGGACCAGGTCAATGATAGGTGAGTACTGGGTCCAAAGAAGAGGTATTGAATCCAAGGTGGTCGGATCTGTCAAGGCCTTCTACAAAGTCACCTTCAAAGTAAAAGCCTTCAGGTCCATCTTCTGTTTCTTTCTTAGAGATTCCATTGAAGAAGGAATGGAGGAAACAGATGGTCTTGGGAAACTTTCTGAAGTCTCCTTATGTTTTGTTTTGGGGGTTTGAACCCCAGAAACTGCTTCAGAAAAAGAGGTAGGCAATAGTTCCTTCAAAATAATTTTGTTCTTGGGATTAGCAAATGCACAAGGATTGAATTTTTTACAAATAGAGCAACCCACGTTTAAGTGCTCTGGGACCAAACAGTATACACACAAATCATCTACATCCAAAATAAGAAGTTTATGCCACATTGCTTACATTTTTTAAACCTCAAAGGGCTTATCTTCAACATTTTGATAAAGCTAAAACTAATGAGAAAGAAGGAAAAATAAAGTTTTTTTAAAACTAGATTAGAAGGGTAAGGGAGGAAAAAGTAACAATGGTACTGAGAAATACACAGGTGTGTAAAATACAGCAAAAAAGGGAAAAATATTACCAACAATAATAAATGAGAATATACTATGTATAAAAAGGATATAAATGTAGAAAAATGGAGGTTATCAGAACTAAGAAAACTTACTTAACTGACAGAAATTTTTGAGCTATGGATGACCACATGCATTTTGCAAAAGCAACTAATGAGATCTGAGGTACATTAGGGGTTGGTTCATAGGTGCAGTGGTTAGCATTGTCACAGTACAGGAAGAGATTCTCCAGTTCTATTCTTGTCTGGGGTGCCTTCTGTGTGGAGTCTGCATGTTCTCCCTGTGTTCATATGGGTTTTCTCTGGGTGCTCTGGTTTCCTTATACATTCCAAAGGCATGAATCTGGACTGTTTCTCTCTGGGCCTCTACTGAAAATGGGCTCTGTCCCAGTTGGACTTTGCCAGCAAACAAATGGTAAATAAATAAACTGTGGGTAGGGGGAACTTAGAGCTTTTAGGCTATCATGAGCTATAGTAATGGCTGAGCTGGATCCGAGGATCAGTTCCAAAATCAATATTTGAAGAATGAATGAAAACTGAAGACAATAGATCATGGATTAGCAGAGCTTTAGTCCTCTGCACAATCACTAGTCACTGGGGTTTCACTTTAAATATTTCCTTAAGTCACTTAAAAAATTAAACTAAAGCAGGAAAAATGCTTCAAATCCTGTACCCAAGGCACAGAAAGCAGGTCATTGACAAACCAGCATTTTTGCCCTCTACACTACTTCAGGAGGGCTTGTACCCTAATGTATTTTATGAACTATAAGAAGCATGAATCTCAATGTCTGGCATTACTTACTGACTGTAATAGTCTGTGAGCTATGGAAAATGTAGCAGGGGCAAGCAAATTCAGGGACAATTATGAAGAATGGGGGTGTGTCCATTTTTTGGGGGGCAACATCTCTCTAAATTGCAATGCTGAAGACGTCCAGATAAATCCAGGAGAAGTATTAGATGAAACCATGAAGAATTTGTAAATCATAGGATTATAGGAGGTTACTAGTCTAATGGCCCTGAGTCTCTTACAAGTCTAGCCAGGTTTTTATCCCTTTTCCCTCTTGTATTTATGCTAGTAGCAGAACTAACTCAGTATCTGCTGCACCTGCCCAGAAGGGACACAGATGATACACCTGGGGGTGAATTTAGGGTTTCCCATCCACTTATCGAGCTTACTCTTAAACAAGGAGAATGATGGGGTCTGTTTCACCTAGATTGGCAGCCCATTCCAGAGAAGGGGAAGCCTCTGTGAGATGAACCTCTCTCTCTAACAAGTCCTGTTGATGTTGCATCTCATGTTAAGGTCCCTCCAGCAAGTGCAACAAGTGACATTAGACTTGCTAATGTGTAGTATTTCCATCAACACAGTATCTGAGGTTGCCTTATACTCCCCTGAGTAGTCTGTATGACACAGAGTATAGAGACATGGATATTAGTCTATCAACATAAAATATGTGTTGAATGCCTTGAATTTTCTTTGTAATATACCACTGAGGTCTCTCTAATTGCTGTAGGTACCTGGTGAGGTACATGCTAAAGGGGGCATTATACTATATTATTGGTCTTATAAGGGAAGAGCACAGTGGAGTTGTAACCTCCTTTTTTCTGGAGGCAATGCATTTACTTATAAGATGGGCTATGTGGAAGGCTCTCCTTACCACTGAGGAAACATGGTGGTCAAAGCCAAGGTTGTTGTCAACCTGTGTACCCAGATCTTGCACCAGGGACAGGGTACTTAGGGTGTTGTTCTTAATGCGGTACTTGGAACTTGGCAGGGATGTCTCCCTTGCCAAAGGGGATGATGACGCACTTTTTTTCATTTAACTTGAGCCCATAACTATGGTACCAATTGTTAGTTTGAGTAAGACCTTCCTGGAGGTTATCAATATCTCTAGCAGATTCTATGATCATATGCAGCTTGCAGTCATCTGCAAACTTTGTCAACCACATGTCATTTGTTCTGGCCTGTACTTCTGAGAAGTATATTCCAAACAGCAGGGGCCCCAGCACTGAGCCCTATGGAACTCCACTGATTACTGGTCTATTGGAGGATGTAGAGTCCCCTATTTTAATTGTGTGTGCTCTACTGGTGAGCCAATTTGTGACTCACCCAACAATATACTGGTTTACATTCAGTTGGGTGAGTTTATCAATGACACCTGAGTGGGGAATAGTGTCAAAGGCCTTTGTTAAATCCAAGTAAGTCATATGCACAGCTTTGCCCTCATACAGGGCTTTGGTGATTGTCTCAAAGAAGTCTACCAAGGTCAACAGACAAGATCTCCCTTTGACGAAGCCATACTGGGATGGGTCTAGTGTTGATAATCTCCATGATGAATCTCTACATGGTTTTGCATATGAGGCTGGTCAGACATATGGGTCTGTTGTTTATGGGGTCAGTGGAGGAACCACCCTTGTGTAGGTGGATGATGGTAGCAGTTTTCCAATCTGTAGGGACATACCCAGTGCTAAGGCTGTGGTTAAAGAGAGTACCCAGAGGTGCAGCTAGCTCCTGCTTTAAACAATTCAGAATGCAGCCAGGAATGTTGTCCAGTCCCACAGAGGCACTGTTTTTTGGCTTGGAAAGGGCATTAAGGACCTGATCATTTGAGACTACAGGGGAGTGCATGAAGGAGTTATGTCTTGTGGTATATGAGGTGGAGACAAGGGGTAGAAGTTTTCACAGGATCTATCTGCCAGCAGGTTTTCAATACCCCAGGTTCAGTGTATATTGTGCCATTTACAACAAGTTCAGCACACATTTGTGATTTTCTTTTGAGGTTGTGGATGTAGCCAAAGAATGCCTTGTGGTTACCCTTAGCTAAGATGGCCAATTTGGATTCGTAATTGGCTTTATATTGCTTTAGTAGGTGTCTTAGTTGTTTATTTAAGCCAGGGAAGGTATCCTTTGAGTTAGAAGACCATCCCTTACTGCTTTTAGACAATAGTTTCTTTCCCATATTATACAGCCTGTTTATAGTGGATGTCCACCAGGCAGGTTTGTTCTTTCATAAGGAACTTACTTTGATTCTTTTGGGTACATCTGAGTCAATGCAATTGTGTAGATGCTTGTACAAGGCTTTAGTGTAAATCCCAGCATAGGCATCTTTGCCATCAGTAGGGGCAGGAGCTATAAAACTAATAATGCTGTCTCATAGAAGGTTGTAGTTAGCTTTGGAGACATTTTTTAGACTGGTTTCAGCTGGGAATGGGTCAGCTATGATTGTTACTTCTAGTGTGACTAACGTGTGATCAGATCTCACCAGGGAGAACTGTACACTTGGGGTAGTGCAAGGATCACCCATGTTTGCAAGCACCAGGTTCAGGATGTTTGAACCCCTTTTGCGGTGTCAAATAACTGATCCAGGGCATTTGAATTTACAAAGTTCAAAAATCTTTGGGTGAGTGCATTGGTACAGGCATAGTTTGCCCAGTTTATTGAAGGGTAGTTGAAGTCCCCCAAAAAATAGATATGCAAGTACAATAAGAGCTTAAATATCTCTAAACAGACCAGCCACAATTGAAAGGCTTAAATATATTTAATAATAAATAATAAAAGAACAAGACAATACCCAGTAAGCAATCAGTTCCATCAGAGTTCAAAATCACATGAAATATTTAAAACAACATTGCAGGACAGTCTCACGTAAATAAAGAAAACACATAAGCTATACTTTACTATATTCCTATTTGAATCTAAAAGAGTTACTAAGCCCTAAAAACTTACTTACAGAACAACAAGCAGGCAGAAGTGGTGAGTGGATGTTCTTGTTAGGTCAAAGACAAAAGACAAAATGCCCTGGCTCTCTCTCTCTCTCAGAGAGTTCTTAAATTAATATCTTAAATATTGCTGCTGGGATTATTGCAAGATGACATCCCTTTTGTCATATGACTATCGCAGGTGACAAACCCAATTGCTAGAAATTGCCAGCATTTTAGCATCTCCCTGTGAAAAACACATATCTCTCAGATCTTTGCAACTGCTGGAAGATATTAAACAATAAAATACTTACAAAACAATGCAGAAGGCATCCTAGTTCTAGACATCCTGTCTCCTTGCTGCATTGAAACTAACGTTTATGGCACAATCATAAACCAATTTAATTTCAACTACTTTCTTGAAGTGTTGCAAGTTAACCCTATATGTTCTAGTTTCCACTGTTAAAAATATATGCATTCACACAGCTACAATAGTGTATATACATTTCTGTTCTAATCCAGCAGGGTACACTGTGGTCATACATCTAGGCTCATGTACCAGCAGTTTAATATACACATAACATACAGTTCTAATACATTTGTAAGACAAGCATATGAATCATGTTGATATTCACAAATGACATATGATTATTTATAAAATTCCAGATAGCTGTGCTGGCAGCATCTCCTTCTGTCACACTTCTATATAAATCATATTAATATTCACAAATGACACATAATTATTTACAAAATTCCAGATAGCTGGGCTGGCAGTATTTCCTTTTGTGACAGATCCACAAATCTATAAACCTTTTCATGAAATGCAGAATCACTTAACATTTATCCTATTTTATAATTATAGAATTCTTAACAAATATAACAAAAAATCCTTACTTAATACAGAAAATTCAACTTCTTTTAAAGTCCTTTTGGACAAATAAACTACCCTGAAAATCAATGGCATCAGTTTTTCTTTTTGTTCTTTTTTGTTCATCTGATTCCTTTTCTGTTTCACACATTGCCATTTTGGAGAGACAGTATTCTGTTGTACTGTCTCCACTTACAAATTACTGTTTGTGCCATTCAAACAGATTCTGTTGTACATATATCCATTTGCAGGCTTTGTTTTTGTCCTTACTGTCGGAGTAAAGTATTATGTTTTGAATAGACTTGCTTAAACGTTGAGTTTGATTGAAGAATTCATGTTCTGTTGCACAGATTCCTTCAAGACTTTATTAACTAACCACAGCGACTGTCAAAGTAGACATTCCCTTAAAGAATCTGATGGATCTAGAAAGTCTGACTGCAGATTCAGCTAACACATCTAGTCACAAGTAGAGTTATCTGACACTGAATGGTCAGTTGCACTTCAATCACTGCTTTGGAATTGGTGACATTTTCATAATGATATTTCTTATTTTTGTAAATGTTTCTTTTCCTCTGAATTTCCTCTTCAATGTAGGCTTTGCTATTAATACATAAAGAAGAATGTTTTTTCTGATATGCAGAAATTATTAATCAAAATTAAAATAATTAAAAAAAATCTTCTTTGGGACATGGCATATTTTACAGCCAGTATACAAAGTCAGGGAGTTACAAGGGGTCTCTGGATTGTGAAGAATCCTTCTGGTAACCACTATAATTCAGATTTTTATAAAGTATGGCTTGTCACTTGTCCAAATAATTCTTGATTTTAGAGATCAATGTTCGGTTGAAAATAAAAAAAGATTGTCTGCTTTGCATGACAAATTATCTTTCGCCTCCACAGTAAGTGGACCAGTACAGCTCAACATCAGTTTTGGGCTTGAAAATATGCAAGACATGAAGCCATGTCTCTCTGTCCTTGTTAAACATATCTTACATATCTTCTCTAGGGATATTTTGACTGTGGTTTTGGTAAGGGCTTTTGGGTAAGTTTGTTTGTTACTTACTAGGAACTGCAGAAGTTGAACTGATAGGAGTAAGGTACGTTTCATGCTGTTACCAAGGAAGATGTGTCAGATGTGTCTAGAATTACTTGAATGAGTTGGTCAGAAGGTAAGTTGTCAGAATTCTACACAAATAGTACAATTTGACTTACCTACTCATGAAGAGTCCCCAAAACAAAGCAATTCACAAGCAGTAGTAAAATTTGTCTGATAAAAACAAATGGCAAGTAAGTTGTCATCAGTGAACACAAGCACTACATGACCCATTATTATCCCTGCCAAAGTGAAACACTGACCTACACTAAACATTTTATAAATAAAGAAACCCCAGAATTTAATAAAATACATGTAGGCACCATGTAGAGCCTACATGGAATGTTGCCATGTCGGCTTACATGATTCCCCCTCATCAACATGCCATGCATATTAATGATGACACATTGCCATGGGAGAGATGAGGAACACAGCTGTTGAAACAGTGTAGAGAGAGGTGTAGTGCTGTGTCTGCAGATGTATAAGAAATGCCCTGCACTGTCCTTTTGTTTTATTTTTATTTTTTTTTTAAAAAAAGCATGTTTGCGCTGCACGGCATGGAGTGCAGCAATGCTAAGTGGTGCTCACATATAAGACAGCACACACCTTCCAGACATCTAAAAATAGAAACCAGGTGTAATTAATTATTTATTTAAATGTGTGTTTAAGAGTACCTGAGCATGTTTGCATGGCACGGCAATGTGCTCAGCACTGCTTATAGGTAGCTCAGTGCTATATATGAAGGTATACCAGATTTCTTAATATCCATATAGCTAAATGGGTGGAGTTATGGATTCATGTGTAGTTGGTCCAGGGTTTGAATTGATGGAAAAGAACATATGTATTTAATTTTGATAGACATATGCCGACTATTTTAAAATATGGCACTGCTGTGTTCTGCTAAGCTCTGCTCAACTGTGCTTAGACATGCTAAGCACTGCATAAGCATGGCAATGGTTACCAATGTGTATGCATTGCTTGGCTCTTCTTAGCTGGTTTCCACACTGCTAAGCACCACTAAGGCTGCAGTTCTGCAAGTTTTTGCACTGCTCAGTTCACCTGCACTGGTTTGTGTGCTGCCAAGAGATGCAGTGCTTTTTTAAATTTGCCCAATGATGTATAAGGGTAGGAAAACAGCCTATATTAAGCCCAGTAGGTGGGAATACAGAAGAATCCATTGCAGATCTGCCACTGACGGTATACTATGGCTGGTGGTGTTGGTGATAGTGCGTGCTTTTGGGCTCAGTGTTGGGTATCCTGGAGTCCAGGGTCATGGTTGGGCTCCTCAACAAAAACCACAATGACCAGCTGCTGTAGGGAGTTCCCAGGGCTTGGCATGAAAGATGAAGGCCTGGGACCAGCTGGCAAGAGAACTCATCAGTGTTAATGGCATCCCCCTTACAGGTGAGCAGTGTTGTCACCAACATGATGACCTGAAAAGAAGAAAGATGGGACTGTTGGACACCTGGGTCCAAGAAGCAAGGGCATGGAATGACCCACAAGTATGTAAGCAATTTTACCTCTGTTTCACCAATATGTAATTTGAATTTCTGCAAAACTGGTATGCATGATGATGTGTTTTTTTACCTCTATTTCACCAATATGTAATTTGAATGTCTGCAAAACTGGTATGCATGATTGTGTGTTTCTCTCCCAACAGCTGTAGCTGAGAGGGCTCACAATGTCAAGTTGCATGACAGCTGCTTGGAAAGGTTGTGTGATGAGTATGGTGAGCACAGATGTAGTATGCTAACTGTAGTGAAATAATCAAGAAAGAGTAAAGCATTAACTGTATTAAAGTATATACAATAAAGTATGCAGTGCAATAAATGTGGAATTAGAGCTGTATTGTATTACATGAATATTGCCAACTGTAGTGCAATAAAACATGAAACAATACCAGTAACTGCATTAGAGTATATACAATAAAGTCTGTAGTGCAATAAATGTGGAATTACAGCTGTATTGCAATAAATGAATAATGACAACTGTTGTGCAATAAAAACATGAAACAATACCAAAAAAAATCAAGGAAAATGGTGTACATCAGGATTGTCTTGTTGTAACCATTGCAGTAGAGCTGTATGCATTCAGCCTGTAAGATAAGGTGCTGCAGTCAACTATAACACTGTAATAGCTGTAAAATACAAATAAAATAGCTGCAAATTGTATTGGTTAACTCATATAGTACTGTTCATGGCTGTTTCTAGGCCAATATTGGTTGCATTATGCTCTGTCATCCGCAGACATCAGGTAACAAAGGTATATGGGTGTGGTAGTCCACTCCATGAGCTGATATTGTTTGCTGACTTCACAGATATTTCAAACCACTAACAATAAATTGTGTACACCAGCATTGTTTATACTGATATATAGCTTACCTACTATCTGTGTTATGCTTGTATATCATGCATGTATGTTCTACTGTCATTGCAGTCTAGTATAACACTGTAGTAGTACTACCAGGTCATATTTAGGTTCCAAGTGAGCTCTAGGCAAATATCAATCAGCCAGTAATCAGCAGTGACTCAGTAGCTCAGTTTGTTAAATTCTCTGTATATACTACATTTGCCAGACACAGACCAGGGTTCAAATCCAGTGGTATGTAATAGTAAATATTACAGTAGCAGTCATGTAATGCTTACAAATTCTCTATCCACAGGAGCTACAGGTAAATGGGTGAGGTAGTCCATATTATGAGTAGATAATTTTGTGTTTAGATGTCACAGATTGTTAAAATCATTAGTAAGAATGTGAAAAATCAGCAATGTGCAGTCAGAAATAAAATTTGTAATCCTGGTATAGCTGTATGCCTGCAGTGTCTGTTAAAAGTTTCTGCAGTCAATTAATACATCCCATGCAGATGTCCCCTGCAGTCACTGCTACTGGATTCTGGTCCCATGCCTCCCAACCAAAGCATGACTGCTGTTTAGTGTCTGTACTGTATACATACATGTATCTCAAGTGTCACAATTTCATATTATGTAATTAATAGGGTGTAATACACCTGTTACAGTATTACCATGGAAATGAGTACCTAGATTGAAATGTATTACCATATCAGCCCACAAAACACCTTGGTAGTTATATAGGTCCACCTGATGTACAAGTGTTCTGTGTAGTTGTGTACCCACAGTTTTTACCACTTGGCCCATAGTGTCCCATGCAAATAGATTGAGAGGTATGTACATGCTACATCAGCTATAGGAGACTTGTAGTCACTATACCCATAAAGAAAATACAGACCCGTACAGTAGATAGTGGTACTGTTGTCAAGAAAATAAGCTGCAATGTTATTAACAGACTGTTTGTCTCTCTGTCCCCACCCCTTATCTTCATTTATTTATTATTGCTATTCATTGGTTATAGTTGACTATTAACATATGTTGTTTCATTAACTGTTTTTGGAATATGTGTTTATTATTGTTATGTATTATAATGGTTGCATATTAACATATCTTGTTAAATTACCTATTTTGTTGGCCTTACGCTGTAACTGTTAATGGCATGGAGTTAACATATTGACTGTTCTGTCATTTATTGTTGTGTCTCACATAATATACATTGATATGTAATTGGATTATTTCCAATGTTCTGGCATGCTGTTATTATTAACAATGAATTGTTCACAACTAACCTTTAATAAGGTTCATAGGTAGGTATTAGGCTATCAGCCCTAGGGCCTATACAAGCCTAGCCAAAAAGGTACCCTGGTTTTCGCCACCAAAGAAAATTATTTTCCTGTGCCCCTGTCAAGCATAGCCACAGACTTATTGTTATATCTCCATTACCACAGCATGTCAGGGTAGGTCAGTTCCGGCTGATCTGCCTACCTTGCCTCAACTGGCCATGGCACTATGTCCCAGCATGTCTGGGGTCCAGAATGGTATTTCCTCCTCCGCTGCCCCTGCACCACCTGTGGCATCAGGTGGGACCACCTCAGGGGACAGGGCCCGGCCTCCCCCAGGAGCAGTGGCTGAGGGGCCGTTGTTACCTAGGATCAACTGCCAGTCATGGTATGCAGAATTGTTCACCACAGCTATAAACACTGCCTGCACCAGATTGAGAGTACACTGACCAAACTGGTGGGGCAGCCTTACCCTGGCACCCAGCCTCTAGCACAGCCACCCTTGAGGCAATGAAGGAGCAGTGCTGATAGTCCCATAGGTGGGGACGTGAGTCATGCTGCTGCCATCTGGAGGCACGTGCAACTTGGATTCCACAACTCCTTCCCCATCCAAGGTGTTCACCTACCTCATGTGTCACACACTGCCTTTGGTGTCTTGCTGTCTGCTAATGCATCCTCTCCTACCCAACTTACCTCCACACACATACCTATGTCCCTTCCCAAACATTCCAGTCTTACCTTAATAAAAAAAGGGGGGGCGCCCGTTCTAGAAAAAATATCGCCCCATACATAGCTCTCCATTTCATACACGTGTCCACTGGACACAAGTAATTTGATCCAATTGGCTTGACAACACAGTTATGTTGTCCTCACCCCTCTCTGGGGTTTGAGAGTCCAAATCCATCTACAAAATCTGTCAAAGTGCACAGCTGTTGCTGTACAAGAAATGGATAGCAATGGTTCTTTCCTACACCCTTCCTGGACATCCCTACCTGCCTTTCACTAAGTTTTCTCCCTGCTTGCCCCCATTTCACCACTTTCCTGTCACTCCCTTTTTCTTTTCTTTATATTTTTTTAGTGCAAATTTGCATGGAGCTGCATGCTGCCCACTTCACTTAGCTCAGCTTAAATGGAGCTTTAATGATTAAATGTGTTTATTACATTGTTAGACACATGCACAAAATACACACCTCTGTCATGTTTCAAACCCAGGCCTCTCACACCCACAGCCCACTGCATTAACCTCACATACCACAGAGAACTTCATTAAAAGAGGTGTTTCCAGCAAAACATACTGATTGCCACTTACAGTCATTAGGCGTGTCTCTGCAGAGCAAACTGGAATTAAAACTAATGGGAAGAATGATAGTGTACCTTGGACTCTGGTGCAATAATACACCACTAGACAGCCAAAGACATAATAATGGATGTAAGTGAGGCCTGTGATAGCAGGTAAGTGTGCTCTTTAATCAGCAGCATGTGGAAAGAAACCTGCTAAGGCATCAATCGCAAAGTACATGTACAACTGGGAACCTGGTGCATAAATACAGCCAAATAAAGCCATGCAAATACTGATGGATGTAGAAATGTTTGTCACAGCCTGTATATGTGCACATATATCTTGTAAATGCACTTGCTTTAGCAGTGACTCAGAAGCTTACTCTGTTAAATGCCTTGCAGGCAGTGCATTTTTGCCACACACAGTCCTGGGTTCAAATCCAGTTTGTGTTGCAGTTCAATTACATTATTGTGAAGGCAGCAAGTAATGAGTAAGTCACACAATCCTACTCTGCACAGGTTACTGCTAATTAATAAACTGCTACTCAGTTTTGCAAGTCAAAGGCCTGCAGGTAGGGACACACTGCACATATCTGTATAGCCTAACTATATGTTGCCTACTACTCTGTTATTGGCACTTTTAGATAACCGACATACCTTAATCACATGCCTCAATTGGACTGTAGAGGGTACCCTTACCCTGGCTCTGCTGTAATGACAGGGCTGATGCAACTGCCACAGTTATACATACAGCTTGCTGTCCTCCAAAGTGTTCACTCTCCCCCCTATGTCTGCTAGGCTGCAGCAGCAGCTGCAGCCTGTAGCATACACAGCTGTATGAAACGGTAGCTGCTACAGACCTACCATACCTTCTAACACCCTAGAACAAGGGATCTGGACACAGCCATATATAATGGGTGGACAAAGGCCCACAGATAGGGACATGTGTAACAGTTTGCTCCTACAACGATAGCAAGTTAACAGAATAACAGCTATTGCATTAGCATGCATATTCAGATGGGTATGAAGTCTGACATTCAAATGTGTCTCTTTCCTTACTGACCTCAACCCACAATGTTTGCCAGTGAACTACAAGATTACTGCAATGTCATGGGACACTGACCACACATATGAGGTGAAAATGTGTACATACTCCATAAATCTCTGCAGCTGACAGTTATGGTATCTACCCTCTGCAATGCTGTAGTCTCCACATCTCAGTAATGTCCATCTTTACAACTAAGAAAGGGGCCTATGTCTACATGAAGGCCTTATATATTGCACTGTGGTGGCATGTCATTGGTTAATGATAGTGCAATTCAGCTGTTTAGACTGCAATTAGCAATTCTGATTCACAGACTGGTGCATAGGCAATTACCTGCTAATGAGCAGTACCTTAAAAAGGCAAGCAGCTGGTTATTGGGAGCAGGTTTGTATGAGACTTAACTCACACAGAGAGAGTATTTTCAAAAAATTACCAGAAGCAAAGT
Organism: Protopterus annectens; assembly: GCF_019279795.1. NCBI lineage: Eukaryota > Metazoa > Chordata > Ceratodontiformes > Protopteridae > Protopterus > Protopterus annectens. The sequence continues at coordinate 57,097,634 of NC_056738.1, forward strand.
TCAGCAAAGGAGTACTGCACTCCACCAGGTATGTAATAGATTTCTCCATATAACAGGATGCGGATGAGAGGATGGAGGTATGGGGAATAGAGATTACAGCAGTAAGCCTGTCTTAGCTCTGTGATAATGACATGTCATTGATACTCTTGTCCTACACCTACAGGCATGCCTCTCAACTGTCCCTGATTTCAATTACATCTTAGCTCTGTCCCTGTCAAGCCTTCCTACAACAGTTTGCTGTTGCAGGAAAACTAGTGGATTACATGTAATACATAGTGACAATAAGTAAGGGTGTACACTCCTGTAACGTCAACTGATGTATGGTAATTCACTTCCTCTCATTCTGTCACTGTCTCACATAAATAGTTCTAACATTTTAAAAGTGCCCCTGAATGTCCCTGATGTACTCTGGCTAAGTCCCTGTTTCTGTTGACATTAGTTCCTGTTTGGTTGACAGCTATGCCTAACATACCTGTCAACCTCTTACAGCAAGAAATCAGGACAAACCCATAATTAATGGGAGGACAAAGGCCCAAACTTAGCAACAGTGTTTAAATATTGCTTGTACAAAGTAAGAACGTGAATAGAATAACAGATATTACAGTAGCATAACTGTGTTCTGAAGGGTATGACGTGTGAAACACAGATGTCTGTCTTTAATTTTTGACATCAGCCATCAATGATTGGTCAACCATTTGTCAGAAATCCACATGTTTGTGTGAAAATGACCAAAACTATGAGCCAAACATCTTGACATTCTGCAAATATCTGTATAGTTGAGAGGTATGATGCCTACAGGGAAAATATACTACAGCAGATTTGCATTGTTTTTGTCATTGTGACACACTGATGTTGCTGGACTGTCCTCATATAGTCATTGCAATAGCACACTGATACTTGGCAGTAGACATATGGCATATTAGTGGGAGTTTGCCTGTATGGGACTCACCTCAGTAGACCTCAGTGCTGGGTGTAGGCACATACAGCAGAATCTATCACTGCACAAAGGGACATATCCCAATATTGCCACTATCTTGATGTTATCCACACATGTAGTGTGTTGCCAGACTGTGGGATATGACGTGTGAGGGAGCAGTGGATTGTGCAGGCTATTATGGGAATGCTGGATCTGTACGTAGTGGATGTCCATGTATCTGCTCCTGTAATGTGTTCCCCTTTTGTTGGTTTTCAGGAACCATGTACCACAGATGACATACCCCCTTCTCAAATGCAGAGAATGGCATAATACTGGTTGGACTGAGACAGCAAAATCAGATCTTGTTGTCCAGTGTGAGTCATAATCAGGAACAGCGGGCAGCATTGTGGGCAGACCTTGTGCGGGATGTCAATCAGATTGGCCAACAAGACAGAGCCTATGAACAGGTCTGACATTGGGCCACAGACATGGTGAATGCTACATGACAAAGGGCAGCTGCTTTTGCCAGTGATTGTGCTATCACTGGTGGAGGGCCTGTGAAGGAACAACAACTATCGGCCACAGGGAATTCCTGGTGAACCTAGGAACACCTGACAGCTCCCAGGCATCCATCAGACCATACATTGTGGAGGTGGGTGCCACAGTGTCCACAGCAGAGGAGCATCCAGGTCAAGCTTACTGTGTTCACCATTGTAATACTGTATCAGTCATTGTGGCAGGCTGTACATACCAGTACATGGGTGTCAAGTCTATCTGCATTGGGGGTTGGGGTTTATGCTCAGTTGTGCACACATATTCAGAATGTCAGCAATATACCATTATCACAGTAACAACTGTACATGTGGATATATGCACATATTACCTTGTAGTGCTGCAACATTTGTTGGTGCTGTTAATACCTCTCCCTCACCTTTTCATAGGTCCATCAGGTGTGGCCCAAGTCCATGGTCCTGTACCTGGTAAGTGTGATAATGTTTTCCAAGGATCATAAATACCCTATAAAAGTTAAGGGCTGTCATATTGCCCTAGGTACAACTGTTGTGCTTAGCCATAGTAAAATATTTGTATGTTCCATTCTGGAACAGTTAACTATGGTTCATAGACTTGGTAATCACAGGTGTGTATTTGAATGACCATTGACACATTTGCACTTATAGTTATGAGTGGCTACACAGCCTGGTATACATGAGGCAATTACTCCAAGATGCCTGTTCAAACACAAAGGGGAGATGGTAGGGAATAGCCAGGGGAATTATTGTTATAGCTTGTTGTATAGGACCTAGGGCAGATAGCCTAGTACCAACCTATGAACCTATGAGCCAATATACCTGAGGCAGTGACACTAGTACTGACATATCATTCTCAAGATAGGTGTACTGTTTTTTTTTGTGTAGTTCTATCACGTATAGTGTCATATTGCTCACCTCACAGGCAGATTGTACTGGCAACTTTAACTGGATATGGTTGAAGGGCATGTTATAAAGGGCTGTACTTGTCTGTGTATGTTGGTGTGAGGTTGTCTGTTGTGCATGGCAGTGGAGATGAGGAGATGTGGGACTGGTAATGCAGCTGTGGAACCTCATCTGTATGAGTCTGTGTGGATTACCATACATAATAGTGCAGGTAGTAATGTACTGCTTTTGTCTTGCTTCTCACAGGTGAACAGGGGAGGTTGGTGTCTGTCCCCTTCACAGCCTGATGTCAGTGTCTCCTCAGACTCTGATGATGATGGTGGCCATAGTGAGGCACAGGTGGGGTTGTTGGGGGGTTGAATCTGTCTCAGAGGTTGACACCCCTCTTCTGCTGCCCCCATTGTCACCACACACAGTCTGCCCACACATACCCAGTCCCCAGAGGCCACAGATATTGGACAGTCAGAGGGTGGTGACATTGAACAGGACAGTGTGGCAATTATGGCATAAGTGAATGTAGATACTGGCCATAGCCAGAGAGCTGGTGCCATCCCACAAAGGCGGATTGACAGGTTGCTCATAGGAAGACTGCTGTCCATCCACCACCACTGTTGCAGGTGTCACATCATGGGTTACTTGGCGCATGTGTTGGGCCATCATGGAGGCATAGGCATATTCTGAACACAACATCAGATGGATGCTTAGGGTTATGGATGCAGCACAGTGTGACAAATGTGACTGCCTCCACTGCATCAGGGACACCCTGGATTGGTTCCCTGATGCAGTGGACAGATGGTGGGCTGAGAAAGTGTCTGTCTTGGACTGCACATTGTGCTGGAACACCTGACTGGAGTTGGGCATCAGACACATGGACATAGGTCAGCAACACCAACTGCTAAGTGCCCACATGGCAGTTCACAGTCACACTCTCATTGTGGCAGTGCCTCCAGTGCTACAGAGGGAAGTGTGTTGTCCACACCAAGATGTGGCAGGCCATGGGGCATGTGGTCCTGGGTGGTCCCATGGGGGACACAGCCCCAGCAAACAGCAGTCACTGTCAGGTACAAGCACCGCATCTGACCCTGGGCATGGTGGTGCTGGTGCTACTCCTGGCAGAGCCAGTTTCCATGTTCATGGCTGGAGACGGTGTCCAGTGCCAATCAACATGCACACTGGTAGGGCTAGGACCAAGCTTGACTGTGTACACACATACACTCAAACACCACTGCCCCATGCAGATCACCAACAGACACACATGGCACCTCTCCATGGTCCATTCCACCCCCACCCCTTCTGACTCCCACTCAACTGCTCCACCAACTGTTGTTGTCACAGCCTAGGCCTCTGGCACATCCATACCACACCACTGTGATGCTATGATGTGTGCTCAGGCCACATCCCATCCATGCCATCTTTGCAGCAGAATGCTACTATGTGTCTGATGCACAGGGTGTCTATATTACATGACATGCACTTGTGTAATGCAGTATTGTTTTGCCACACCACTTGTTGTAGGCCACAACAGGTGCTGTATGCTGGCATGTTTCATGAATACACATCACACTTTGTGTATCTTTGTTGCATGATGTTTGACTGGTTGTAATGTTACAGAATGACAGGTGTGTCACAGACCTGTGTATGCTTCTGTTCCAGGAGTCTGAGGGGATAAACTATGGACACATGGTGGCAATACAGCAGCACAGGAAGGCATGGCAGCACAGCAGAATTATGATGTCAACAAGGTACGGCAGTATATGTGCATGGGTTCCTAGGTGTATATGTGTGGAACAGTCTATCAGGGACAATGGGGGCAGTCAGTGTAATCATGCATTCATACTTTGTGATAAGGTCTGCTACCCTTGTTATGTGTCACCTGGGTTTTCTGAACTTACAAATCTAGAAGGTGTGGTGATGGAGTTTACACATCTACAAATATCCTGTGAACATGTCAGGCAGATGGTGGACATCAGTTATGATTATGTAGAGGAGAGCAATTTAGTGCCAGCAGCTAGTCACATGGCCATAAAATGCATAACTATTGCACAAAGATAGCCCCTATGAGCCTGTCCGTAGTGCTGCAAGGGGATATGTTTACACACATACACACACACACACACACACACACACACACACACACACACACACACACACACACACACACACACACACACACAGTTATATCTATTACACATTATAAATCGCAGTATTTATCGCATGCACCATGGAGTTTATTTAATATTAGATTGTCAGCCAGTGCTCTTAAGGTGGATGACATCAGCAGGCCTTGCAGAAGAGGGCAATTTAGAGGCCAGCAGCTAGTCACAGGGCCATAAAATGCATAACCATTGCATGGAGTAGCCAATATGGGGATGTCCATAATACTACAACAGGATATATTTATACTCGCACACATACACAGTTGGCTGATTTGAGATTAGAACCTCTACCTATCTACTATTACACACTATAGCTCACAGTAGTTATTGCAAGTGCTAGAGGTTATGTCTGTTGTACAGGTGATTGCAGGCACAGTACTTGTGGAGTACGCAAAGTAGCCTTGTGTTAGACAGCATGTGTGGCCTGCAGAGTGATATTGCTTGGTACTGTTATTGTATCTAGTGTCCTATGAGTGGGATACATGTTAATATCCCTGCTATGCATGTACAGTTACCAGTATGGCCATATTTGTCTGCTAGCAGTTAGATGAGCAAACATGTGGCTAGGGACAATATAGTCTGTCTATAAGGTGACATTCCAAAGGCACAGAGGTCTGTGGCTGAGTGGATTATTTACTGTTGTGGCCTTGGTCTGGTTCCTTCGAACAACTGTTATGATGTGTAAGTGCAGATAACCTTAGCATTCCAAGGGTATGTGGGACATTCTTACATACACACACACACACACACACACACACACACACACACATATATATATATATATATATATATATATATATATATATATATATATATATATATATATATATATATATATATATATATATATATATATATAAATGTGTAAAACAGGGATGACTCTTTAAATGAAACTGTGTGTACGTTATGTAAATGTGTTATGTAGATATATGTGAAGAGTCTATGTAGCATTGTAATTTATATAGCTATATCGATATTGGTATCATATGTATATGTGATACATACTGATAGATACACTAATCATGTGTGAGGGGGATAGGGACAGAAAGATATGTATATGTAGCTGTCTGCATGAACAGATGTATTTCCACATAGCAGGTCTTTGTGAGCAAGAGGCAACAGACTTGTGCTCAAGTTAGCTAAGTGTAGGAGCATGCCCAGTGGGACTGTCAGTACTTACAACGTGACTCCAGGTCAGAGCTAACTATACTCTGGTCCGGGATTTTTCTGTGCTGCAGACATTGGCAGTACAGCACTTCTCTGAAATTGTCCAAGGCATTCCCTGGCTGTGTGCTGTACTTAATATGTGACTGGGGTACATGATTTAACACCACACACAGGGTGACAGTCTGCATACCTCTCACAGTACAAGTTTTTGCAGAATGTCCAGCATTTCACCCCATATGTCTGGTCTGTTCCTCATACATTTGTGGTATTCCAGTACAATATTATATAATGCAGTCACTGAATTGTAATAACTACTGACACATTTAAGTGATGGCCGTTACATCCTGCAGCTATTCTGTTCTGTTGCAACCTGCTGTTATACTAGTCACTTTCTTGGTTAATCAGAGCATGTGTAATGTCTGTCTATAGTTTTGGCCCCTTTGTCTCCCCATTCTCTCTGGCTTTGTCCAGCTTTCTTGCAGTAACAGCCTAAGGGGTATGACAGTCTGTGGGAATACCACCATACGAATACCTCACATGCAAAATAAATGGCTGCTGCTAGATTCAAACCATCAACATCATCACCCATGCTAATGTCCCAAGCCAGTGAGCCACACCGGTCACCAGACAGAGAAGTTTCATTCCTCACAGAATCAACAGCATACAGACATACATTGTCACCCCCTGTATTACATGAGACATACAATGTGTGGCCAGGTTCTATGTCACAGCTCTGGATTTGGCTGGTCTGCTGATATATCATTGCAGACTTACTGTTACAGCAGTTGTATGAGAACACTGATGTGTTGGGGTGAGGAACAACCAGCCCATGCTCTGCTGGCATAGACAGTTGTGCGACTGTCCTGTGACCCCACTGTTTGCCATCTCCCTTGAATAATGTAGTGGATTTTCCAGCCATGTGGCCTAGTGAATATTATGGGCACATACTATTGCACAGAGTACCTGTTGTCCCAAGTGGCTGTTAGATCTCTCCAGGTAGCCCAGTAGTCCTCCTCAGTTTCACCAACACCATCAACACATTCAGAAATTAAGGGAATTTAGTGTCATCAGTCTTCCTTGATATGTCCAAGGCCTTTGATACTGTTTCCCACCATAAACTCCTGAACATTCTATCCAGTTTGAACTTTAGTCCCCTACTCTTGCCTGGTTCCAAAGCTACCTACCTGGCTGCCAGCAAACTGTAAAGTGGCAACAGTACCTATCCTCCCTACTCCCAGTCACATTAGGTGTCCCACAAGGATCAATACTTGGACCTATTCTCTTCAGTATATTCATCAATGACCTATACACTGCTACCTCCAATGCCTCCATAATCCAATATGCAGATGATACAACACTTATATGTACAGCAAAAAGCATGCAACAGCTCCAATATTTAACATAAAAGTCTTTAAGTGAAATAGAACTCTGGTTATCCAATTCACAGCTAATATTGAATCCCAATAAAACCAAACTCATGATATTCCACCTCACTCGTCCCCAAACCCTCCATCCACCTTCCATATCACCTCCTCTAACAATACTGTCATTATTCCAGAATCTCAGGCTAAACTACTTGGCATAACAATTGATAATAAGCTCAGTTTTGACCTCCACAACACACAGACAATCAAGAAAACCAACAAAAAGCTGGGGTTGCTCTACAGGAAACAAATTACCTTATAGCCCCCACCAGAATTACTATTGCTAGAACCCACCTTCTATCAACACTTCTTTACAGCTCCCCCATTCTAACTAATCTTAAGAAATTTGACCTTAACAAACTAGTAATATGCTATAACACAATAGCAAAATTTGCATCTGACTCCACACATAGAATGCACCACTGTCTTGCCCTAAAAACTGTCCTGGTTAGAACTCCCTCAGCTATTGATCTATAACCAGCTAACCATGGCCCATAAACTATTCCACCAGTCCGATAAAACTCCTGCCCTATCACATATTTTATAACCCTACTCCAACAATCACACTCTGTGCTCAGCTAACAAATCTCTCCTTCAAATCACTAAGTCCACTAATACTGCCGGTGATTCCCTCTACTCCTCATATGTTGCAAAAGCCTGGAATGCTCTTCCTCCTGACATTAAAAATACTCCTAATCATGACACTTTTAAAAAGCTTCTCAAGAATCACCTAACTACCATGTGGTTATGCCCATGCTATAGCCCAGGATAACTACCCTGTCCAGAGAAACTAACAGATATAACTTGAGGTCTTCCCACTAGCACCATCTCTAGTTACAGGATGCATTTAGTATAAGTTCTACCTAGACATGTTTCACCTTGAAATGTTGCCTCTGCCTTTACACTGTACTACATGCAATATTATATTGGTAAATCACATATACTGTACTTTATACGTCTGTTATCTGTAAGTCTCATTGATTGTATTTTATAGGCTAGGCCTCATACATTGTATGCTCAGCCTCATATATTGCATTTCATATGTGAAGGATTGCATCAGCAACCTCATCTAATCTTTCTGTTACTATTTAGAGTGTTTCCATGTAGTGTGTTGAATAATATTGTATTTTACTGTACTGCAGTTTTTTCTTTAATGTGGAGCTTTTCTCCCCAGGCCTCCACTAAAAATGGTCACATGCCCAGTTGGACTTTCCCGGTAAACAAATGTAAAATAAATACATATTCCCTTGCATACGTGTGGCGGGTCCATACATATGCTACCATATACTAGTACCCCTACAAGTGGTGTATAGGTGAGTGACTTACCTTGTGAATGCAGCTGACAGATGTGCAGTTTGGGCTGACTCTGTCTGCTGCATGCAGTATGCAGCCAATATGTGGTTAGATACAGACTGTGTGGGCTGGCTGGCATCATTTTTACTATATGTATGTGAGTCGGAGTAAGGTGTCAGTCCCTAGGGCCCTAGGTTGTCAGTGCATGTGCTATGAATTGTCTCTTGGCCAAGACCAGGGTATACTGGGAATGCCTATGTCTGCCTACAGGGACACCCTCAGAGGGTTCTTCCTCTGAGTCCCCCTGTGGGTGCGGCTGTGGGGACCTAGGCACAGGTGGGGGGCTGTGTATCCCTTCCCTTTGCTGATCCTATTACCTTTCACTTCACATTTTCCCTTCAACCAGTTCCTATTTCCTTCATCAAATCCATCCTGTGCAAGCTCAAGCCATTTGCCCCTCTGCAAACAATCTTCCTACAAAATTCCTAAAAATGGCTGCTGAATCAATTGCCTATCCAGTCTCAATAATCATTAATAGATCCCTCAAGGAGGCTTATGTCCCCTCCCTGTGGAAAAAAAATCCTTCACCCTGCCTCTCCACAAAGGTGGCACCTCCACAGAAACATCTAACTATAGGCCAATTAATATTCTTTCAACAGTGTCAAAAATTCTAGAAAAATATATCCATAAACAACTTCTTCAGTACCTATTTAACAATAATCTTCTCTATCTTCCACCCAACATGGATTCAGACCAGCACACAGCAATATCAATGGTCTACTATCCTTTACTGAACTGTCAACAAAGCCTGTGATTCAGGAAACTTTGTCTCTTCTCTGTTCTTAGATCTAATCTCTCTCTTGCGATAACCTCGCTATTAATTGGTTTAGGTCTTATCTTAGCAACAGACAACAAGCAGCACTATGGGAAAACCACATCTCATCACTCTTGCCCATTTCCATCGGAGTTCCCCAGGGCTCCATTCTTGGTCCACTTCTCTTCTCCCTCTTTATTAACAATCTTCAGACTGCAATCCCACAAGCAACCTGCATAAAATATACAGACGATTTGACCCTTATCTGTTCTGCACCATCCACTACAGAACTGATCTCACTGACCCAAAATATCTTTAATACTGTAGAAACATGGTTTTCTAGACGGTTTCTCCTACTAAATGCCAAAAAAAAACAAAACTCCTCCTTTTCTCCCCCACCACTCGGTTCCCCCCTTTAAACTTTACCATTTCCTCAAATAATGGCACTATCATCACACCTGATCCAACTACAAAACTTTTAGGAATAACCATTGACAATAATCTCTCCTTCAATCAGCACATTAACAACAACATCAAGTTAGTTAACAGAAAAATAGGATCCCTATAACGAATCAAACCTTTTCTAACCCCAGCAACTAGAACCAAGATTGCACAATCTCATCTTCTATCAACTCTCCTATATGCCTCCCCTATTTATACAAACCTTAAGAAAATTAATCTTAACAAACTTGCAACTTGCTATAACAACATTGCTCGCCACTAGTAACCCCTTTAGGACCCACCATTGTATAAACCTAAAACTACTAGGCTGGCTTGAATTCCAAAACTACCTTATAATTCCTCAACTCACTATTGCCCATAAAATATTACACCTACCTGACAACATCCCAGTACTCTCTCAACTTTTAATCCCTTACAACAATCTTAACTCACTTCGCTCCTCTAGTAAACTCATGACCAGATCTATAAAAGCAAACACAGCAGGTGATTCTCTTTTCACTAACACAATAGGTAGAAGTTGGAATCTCCTACCTAGTGACATATCACTGACTACATCTTTGCCACTTTTCAAACAGAAAATTAAACCGTACTTCCAAAATCACTGGCTTTGTTCCTGCTGTACACCTGACTAACCATCTTCTCTCTCTCTGTTTCTCCTCCACTCTTTTCATCTCTAACTTATTCAGTTCTAATCCTATTATTTTTTAGAGATTTAAGTATCTACATATTCTGTACAATTGTTGCTATTTAAGAACTGTATACTGTAACATTGATTTCACTTTGAAAGTATCTTTCATTCTTTTTGTTTCTGTAATTTTATTTAGCTATATCTTATAGTAGTCAATTTTAGAATTTATATT